>NW_026138333.1:2500-68104 GCF_025592945.1 Manacus candei
AACCCTAACCCTAACCCTAACCCTAACCCTAACCCTAACCCTAACCCTAACCCTAACCCTAACCCTAACCCTAACCCTAACCCTAACCCTAACCCTAACCCTAACCCTAACCCTAACCCTAACCCTAACCCTAACCCTAACCCTAACCCTTAACCCTTAACCCTTAACCCTAACCCTTAACCCTAACCCTAACCCTAACCCTAACCCTAACCCTAACCCTAACCCTAACCCTAACCCTAACCCTAACCCTAACCCTAACCCTGACATTTAATCTTCCTCTGGGAGATCACATTCTCGTCTGGGACATTGCATGTTTCCTGTGACATCACATCCTCCTCTGTGACATCACAGCTCCCCTATGACATCACATCCTCCTCTGTGACATCACATCCTCCTCTGTGAGAACACATCCTCCTATGTGACATCACAGGTCTCCTATGACATCACATTCTCCTCTGTGAGCTTGCATCCTCCTCTGTGACATCACATCCCGCCCTGTAACATCACAGCAACCTGTGACATCACATCCTCCTCTGTGACATCACATCCTCCTCTGTGACATCACATGCTTACTGCGACGTCACATCCTCCTCTGTGAGAACACATCCTCCTCTGTGACATCACAGGTCTCCTATCCCATCACATTCTCCACCGTGAGCTTGCATCCTCCTCTGTGACATCACATCCCACCCTGTGACATCACAGAAACCAGTGACGTCACATCCTCCTCTGTGTAATCACAGATCTCCTGTGACATCACATTCTCCTCTGTGATATAACAGCCCCTCTATATCATCACATCCTCCCCTCTGACATCACAGCTCTCCTGTGACATCACATCCTCCTCTGTGACATCACATCATGCCAGTGACGTCAGAGCGCTTCTATGACATCACAAATCTCCAATAAAATCACACCCTCCTCTGTGACTTCACAGTTCCCTGTGACATCACATCCTCCTCTGCGACATCACATCCTCCTCTGTGACTTCACAGTTCCCTTTGACATCAAATCCTCCTCTGTGACATCATATCCCCTTGTGACATCGCATGTCTCTTATGACATCAAATCATCCTCTGAGACATCACAGATCTCCTGTGACATCACATTCTCCCCTGTGACATCACAGTCCCTCTGTGACATCACAATCACCTCTGTGACATCACATCCTCCTCTGTGACATAACAACTCTCCTGTGCCATCACATCCTCCTCTGCGACATCACATCCTCCTCTGTGACATCACTTCCTCCTCTGTGACATCACATCCCCCTGTGACTTCACAGTTCCCTTTGACATCACATCCTACCCTATGACATCATATCCCCTCTGTGACATCGCAAGTCTCTTTTGACATCAAATCATCCTCTGTCATCACAGATCTCCTGTGATGTCACATTCTCCCCTGTGACATAACAGACCCTCTGTGACATCACATCCTCCTCTGTGACATCACAGCTCTCCTGTGACATCACATCCTCCTCTCTGCCATCACATCCTCCTCTGTGATATCACAGCTTTCCTATGACATCACAGCTCCCCTATGACATCACAGCTCCCCTATGACATGACATCCACCCCTGTGACATCACATCCTCCCTGTGATGTCAGAGCTCTTCTATGGCATCACAGATCTCCTATGACATCGCATCCTCCTCTGTGACATCACATGCTTACTGCGACATCACACCCTCCTCTGCGACATCACATCCTCCTCTGTGACTTCACAGTTCCCTTTGACATCACATCCTCCTCTCTGACATCATATCCCCTCTGTGACTTCGCATGTCTCTTATGACATCAAATCATCCTCTGTGACATCACAGATCTCCTGGGACATCACATTCTCCCCTGTGACATCACATCTACCTCTGTGACATCACATCCTCCTCTGTGACATAACAGCTCTCCCGTGGCATCACATCCTCCGCGGTGACATCACATTCCCCCTCCGACTCGCAACTCTCCAATGAAATCACATCCTCCTTCGTGACATCACAGCTCACCTATGTAATCACTGTTCCCCTGTGACATCATAGCCTCCTCTCTGACATTTAATCTTCCTCTGGGACATCACATTCTGCTCTGGGACATTGCATGTTACCTGTGACATCACATCCTCCTCTGTGACATCACAGCTCCCCTCTGACATCACATCCTCATCGGTGACATCACATGCTTACTGCGACATCACATCCTTCTCTGTGAATTCACATCCTCCTCTGTGAAATCACAGGCCTCCTATTACATCAAATTCTCCTCTGTGAGCGTGAATCCTCCTCTGTGACATCACACCCCGCCCTGTGACATCACAGTAACCTGTGACATCACATCCGACTCTGTGACATCACAGCTCTCCTGTGACATCACATCCTCCTCTGTGACATCACATCCTCCTCTGTGACATCACATCCTCCACTGTGACATAACAGTTCTCCTGTGACATCACATCCTCCTCTGTGACATCACATCCTCCTCTGTGACATCACATGCTTGCTGCGACATCACATCCTCCTCTACGACATCACATCCTCACCTGTGACTTCACAGTTCCCTTTGACATCATATCCTCCTCTGTGACATCATTTCCCCTCTGTGACATGGCATGTCTCTTATGACATCAAATCATCCTCTGTGACATCACATCCTCCTCTGTGACATCACAACCTCCTCTGTGACATTCACAGGTCTCCGATGACATCAGATTCTCCTCTGTGAGCTTGCATCCTCTTCTGTGACATCACATCCCGCCCTGTGACTTCACAGCAACCTGGGACATCATATCCTCATCTGTGGCATCACATCTTCCCCGTTACATCACAGCTCCCATGTGACATGACATCCTCCTCTGTAACATCACATCCTCCCCTGTGACATCAAAACTCCCAGTGACGTCACATCCTCCTCTGTGTCATCACATGTCTCCTATTACACCATATCCTCCCTGTGACATCGCATCCTCCGCTGTGTAGTCACATCCCCTCTGTGACATCGCACGTCTTCTATGACATCACATCCACCTCTGTGACATCGCATCCACATCCACCTCTGTGACATCACATCCCCTCTGTGACATCACCGCTCTCCTATGACATCACAGTTCTCCTGTGACATCACATCCTCCCTGTGACATCACATGCTTCCTGTGACTTCACATACTCCTCTGCGACATCATATCATCCCTGTGATATCACATCCTCCTCTGTGACATCATATCCTCCTCTGTGTCATCACATCCTCCCTGTGACATCACATCCTCCTCTGTGACATCACAGATCTCCTGTGACATCACATTCTCCTTTGTGACATAACACCTCCTCCGTGACATCACATCCTCCCCTGGGACATCACATCCTCCTCTGCGACATCACATCCCCCTCTGTGGCTTCACAGTTCCCTTTGACATCAAATCCTACTCGATGACATCATATCCCCTCTGTGACATCGCATGTCTCTTATGACATCAAATCATCCTCTGTGACATCACAGATCTCCTGTGACATCATATTCTCCCCTATAACATCATATCCTCCTCTATGACATAACAGCCCCTCTGTGACATCACATCCCCCTCTGTGACATCACATCCTCCTCTGTGACATCACAGCTCTCCTATGACATCACAGCTCCCCTATGACATCGCATCCTCCTCTGTGACATCACATCCCGCCCAGTGACATCACATGCTTACTGCGACATCACATCCTCCTCTGTGATTTCACATCCTCCTCTGTGACATCACAGGTCTCCTATGACATCATATTCTCCTCTGTGAGCTTGCATCCTCCTCAGTGATATCACAGATCTCCTATAACATCACACCCTCCTCTGCGACATCAAATCCTCCTCTGTGACTTCACAGTTCCCTTTGACATCACATCCTCCTCTGTGACATCATATACCCTCTGTGACTTCGCATGTCTCTTATGACATCAAATCATCCTCTGTGACATCACAGATCTCCTGGGACATCACATTCTCCCCTGTGACATCACATCTACCTCTGTGACATCACATCCTCCTCTGTGACATAACAGCTCTCCCGTGGCATCACATCCTCCGCGGTGACTCACATTCCCCCTGCGACCCAGCGTCTCTCCAATGACATAACCTCCTCCTTCGTGACATCACAGTTTACCTATGAAATCACAGTTCCCCTGTGACATCATAGATGCCTCTCTGACATTTAATCTTCTTTCTGGGACATCACATTCTCCTCTGGGACATTGCATGTTTCCTGTGACAGCACATCCTCCTCTCTGACATCACAGATCTCCTGTGACATCACATCCTCCTCTGTGACATCACATCCTCCTCTGTGAAAACACATTCTTCCTGTGGCATCACATGCTTCCTGTGAAAGCAGACTTACATCTGTGATATCACATCCCCCTCTGTGACATCATATGTCTCCTATGACATCACATCCTCCTTTGTGACATCTCAGCCTCCTTTGTGACAACACAGCTCTCCTATGACATCACAGCTCCCCTATGAGATCACATCCTCCTCTGTGACATCGCATCCTCCTCTGCAAGAACACATCCTCCTCCGTGACATCACAGGTCTCCTATGACATCACATTCTCCTCTGTGAGCTTGCATCCTCCTCTGTGACATCACATCCCGCCCTGTGACATCACAGCAACCTGTGACATCACATCCTTCTCTGCGACATCACATCCTCCTCTGCGACATCACATCCCCCTCTGTGACATCACATGCTTACTGCGACATCACATCCTTCTCTGTGATTTCACATCCTCCTCTGTGACATCACAGGTCTCCTATCCCATCACATTCTCCACCGTGAGCTTGCATCCTCCTCTGTGACATCACCTCCCACCCTGTGACATCACAGAAACCAGTGACGTCACATCCTCCTCTGTGTAATCACAGATCTCCTGTGACATCACATTCTCCTCTGTGACATAACAGCCCCTCTATGACATCACATCCTCCCCTCTGACATCACAGTTCTCCTGTGACATCACATCCTCCTATGTGACATCACATCCTCCCAGTGACATCAGAGCGCTTCTATGACATCACAGATCTCCTAAGACATCGCATCCTCCTCTGTGACATCACATGCTTACTGCGACATCACACCCTCCTCTGCGTCATCACATCCTCCTCTGTGACTTCACAGTTCCCTTTGACATCACAACCTCCTCTGTGACATCATATCCCCTCTTTGACTTCGCATGTCTCTTATGACATCAAATCATCCTCTGTGACATCACAGATCTCCTGGGACATCACATTCTCCCCTGTGACATCACATCTACCTCTGTGACATCACATCCTCCTCTGTGACATAACAGCTCTCCCGTGGCATCACATCCTCCGCGGTGACATCACATTCCCCCTGGGACCCCGCAACTCTCCAATGAAATCACATCCTCCTTCGTGACATCACAGCTCACCTATGTATTCACAGTTCCCCTGTGAGATTATAGCCTCCTCTCTGACATTTAATCTTCCTCTGGGACATCACATTCTCCTCTGGGACATCGCATGCTTACTGCGACATCACATTGTCCTCTGTGAGCTTGCATCCTCCTCTGTGACATAACATCCCGCCCTGTGACGTCACAGCAACCTGTGACATCACATCCTCCTCTGTGACATCACATCCTCCTCTGTGACATAACAGCTCTCCCTTGGCATCACATCCTCCGCGGTGACATCACATTACCCCTGCGACCCCACATCTCTCCAATTAAATCACATCCTCCTTCGTGACATCACAGCTCACCAATGTAATCACAGTTCCCCTGTGACATCATTGCCTCCTCTCTGACATTTAATCTTCCTCTGGGACATCACATTCTCCTCTGGGACATTGCATGTTTCCTGTGACATCACATCCTCCTCTGTGACATCACAGCGGCCCTATGACGTCACATCCTCCTCTGTGACATCACATCCTCCTCTGTGACATCACAGCTCTCTTAGGACATCACAGCTCCCCTATGACATCACATCATCCTCTGTGACATCACATCGCGCCCGGTGATATCACATGCTTACTGCGACATCACATCCTCCTCTGTGATATCACATCCTCCTCTGTGACATCCACAGGTCTCCGATGACATCAGATTCTCCTCTGTGAGCATGCATCCTCTCCTGTGACATCACATCCCGCCCTGTGAATTCACAGCAACCTGGGACATCATATCCTCATCTGTGGCATCACATCTTCCCCGTTACTTCACAGCTCCCATGTGACATCACATCCTCCTCTGTAACATCACATCCGCCCCTGTGACATCAAAACTCCCAGTGACGTCACATCCTCCTCTGTGTCATCACATGTCTCCTATTACACCATATCCTCCCTGTGACATCGCATCCTCCGCTGTGTAATCACATCCCCTCTGTGACATCGCACGTCTTCTATGACATCACATCCACCTCTGTGACATCGCATCCACATCCACCTCTGTGACATCACATCGTACTCCATGACATTATATCCCCTCTGTGACATCGCATGTCTATTATGACATCAAGTCATCCCCTGTCATCACAGATCTCCTGTGATGTCACATTCTCCCCTGTGACATAACAGACCCTCTGTGACATCACATCCTCCTCTGTGACATCACAGCTCTCCTGTGACATCACATCCTCCTCTGTGACATCACATCCTCCTCTGTGACATCACAGCTCTCCTATGACATCACAACTCCCCTATGACATCACATCCTCCTCTGTGACATCACATCCTCCCTGTGACGTCAGAGCTCTTCTATGACATCACAGATGTCTATGACATCGCATCCTCCTCTGTGACATCACATGCTTACTGCGACATCACACCCTCCTCTGCGACATCACATCCTCCTCTGTGACTTCACAGTTCCCTTTGACATCACATCCTCCTATGTGACATCATAACACCTCTGTGACTTCGCATGTCTCTTATGACATCACATCCTCCACTGTGACATCACAGCTCTCCTGTGACATCACATCCTCCACTGTGACATCACATCCTCCTCTGTGGCATCACATGCTCCTCTGTGACATCACTTGAACCCTAGGACATCACATCCTCCTCTGTGACATCACATCCTCCTCTGTGACATCACATCCCCCTCTGACTTCACAGTTCCCTTTGACATCACATCCTACCCTATGACATCATATCCCCTCTGTGACATCGCAAGTCTCTTTTGACATCAAATCATCCTCTGTCATCACAGATCTCCTGTGATGTCACATTCTCCCCTGTGACATAACAGACCCACTGTGACATCACATCCTCCTCTGTGACATCACAGATCTCCTGTGACATCACATCCTCCTCTGTGACATCACATCCTCCTCTGTGATATCACAGCTCTCCTATGACATCACAGCTCCCCTATGACATCACATCCTCCTCTGTGACATCACATCCTCCCTGTGACGTCAGAGCTCTTCTATGACATCACAGATCTCCTATGACATCGCATCCTCCTCTGTGACATCACATGCTTCCTGCGACATCACACCCTCCTCTGTGACATCACATCCTCCTCTGTGACTTCACAGTTCCCTTTGACATCACATCCTCCTCTGTGACATCATATCCCCTCTGTGACTTCGCATGTCTCTTATGACATCAAATCATCCTCTGTGACATCGCAGATCTCCTGTGACATCACATTCTCCCCTGTGACATCACATCTACCTCTGTGACATCAAATCATCCTCTGTGACATCACAGATCTCCTGTGACATCACATTCTCCCCTGTATCATGACAGTCCCTCTGTGACATCACAACCACCTCTGTGACATCACATCCTCCTCTGTGACATAACACGTCTCCTGTGCAATCACATCCCCCTCTGTGACATCACATCCTCCTCCGTGACATCACAGTTCTCCTATGACATCACACCTCCCCTATGACATCACATCCTCCTCTGTGACATCACATCCCGCCCGGTGACATCACATGCGTACTGCGAAATCACATCCTCCTCTGTGATTTCACATCCTCCTCAGTGATATCACAGATCTCCTGTGACATCACATTCTCTCCTGTGACATAACAGCCGCTCTGTGACATCACATCCTCCTCTGTGACATCACATCCTCCTCTGTGACATAACAGCTCTCCTATGACATCACAGTTCTCCTGTGACATCACATGCTTCCTGTGACTTCACATACTCCTCTATGGCATCACATCCTCCTCTGTGACATCCTATCCTCCTCTGTGACATCACATCATCCCTGTGACATCACATCCTCCTCTGTGACATCACAGATCTCCTGTGACATCACATCCTCCTCTGCGACATCACATCCTCCTCTGTGATATCACAGCTCTCCTATGACATCACAGCTCCCCTATGACATCACATCCTCCTCTGTGACATCACATCCTCCCTGTGATGTCAGAGCTCTTCTATGACATCACAGATCTCCTATGACATCGCATCCTCCTCTGTGACATCACATGCTTACTGCGACATCACACCCTCCTCTGTGACATCACATCCTCCTCTGTGACTTCACAGTTCCCTTTGACATCACATCCTCCTCTGTGACATCATATGCCCTCTGTAACTTCGCATGTCTCTTATGACATCAAATCATCCTCTGTGACATCACAGATCTCCTGTGACATCACATTCTCCCCTGTGACATCACATCTACCTCTGTGACATCAAATCATCCTCTGTGACATCACAGATCTCCTGTGACATCACATTCTCCCCTGTATCATGACAGTCCCTCTGTGACATCACAACCACCTCTGTGACATCACATCCTCCTCTGTGACTTAGCACGTCTCCTGTGCCATCACATCCCCCTCTGTGACATCACATCCTCCTCCGTGACATCACAGTTCTCCTATGACATCACACCTCCCCTATGACATCACATCCTCCTCTGTGACATCACATCCCGCCCGGTGACATCACATGCTTACTGCGGCATCACATCCTCCTCTGTGATTTCACATCCTCCTCAGTGATATCACAGATCTCCTGAGACATCACATTCTCCCCTGTGACATAACAGCCGCTCTGTGACATCACATCCTCCTCTGTGACATCACATCCTCCTCTGTGACATAACAGCTCTCCTATGACATCACAGTTCTCCTGTGATATCACATCCTTACTGTGACATCACATGCTTCCTGTGACTTCACATACTCCTCTATGGCACCACATCCTCCTCTGTGACATCCCATCCTCCTCTGTGACATCACATCATCCCTGTGACATCACATCCTCCTCTGTGACATCACAGATCTCCTGTGACATCACATTCTCCTCTGTGACATAACAGCTCCTCTGTGACATCATATCCTCCCCTGGGACATCACAGCTCGCCTTCGAGGTCACATCCTCCTCTGTGACATCACATCCTCCTCTGTGACATCACATCCCCCTCTGTGGCTTCACAGTTCCCTTTGACATCACATCCTACTCCATGATATTATATCCCCTCTGTGACATCGCATGTCTCTTATGACATATAATCATCCTCTCTCATCACAGATCTCCTGTGACATCACATCCTCCTCTGTGACATAACAGCTCCTCTGTGCCATCACATCCTCCTCTGTGATATCACAGCTCTCCTATGACATCACACCTCCCCTATGACATCACATCCTCCTCTGTGACATCACATCCTCCCTCTGCCGTCAGACCTCTTCTATGACATCACAGATCTCCTATGACATCGCATCCTCCTCTGTGACATCACATGCTTACTGCGACATCACACCCTCCTCTGCGACATCACATCCTCCTCTGTGACTTCACAGTTCCCTTTGACATCACATCCTCCTCTGTGACATCATAACCCCTCTGTGACTTCGCATGTCTCTTATGACATCACATCCTCCACTGTGACATCACAGCTCTCCTGTGACATCACATCCTCCTCTGTGACATCACATCCTCCTCTGTGGCATCACATCCTCCTCTGTGACATCACTTGAACCCTAATACATCACATCCTCCTCTGTGACATCACATCCTCCTCTGTGACATCACATCCCCCTCTGACTTCACAGTTCCCTTTGACATCACATCCTACCCTATGACATCATATCCCCTCTGTGACATCACAAGTCTCTTTTGACATCAAATCATCCTCTGTAATCACAGATCTCCTGTGATGTCACATTCTCCCCTGTGACATAACAGACCCACTGTGACATCACATCCTCCTCTGTGACATCACATCCTCCTCTGTGACATCACATCCTCCTCTGTGATATCACAGCTCTCCTATGACATCACAGGTCCCCTATGACATCACAGCTCCCCTATGACATCACATCCTCCTCTGTGACATCACATCCTCCCTGTCACGTCAGAGCTCTTCTATGACATCACAGATCTCCTATGACATCGCATCCTCCTCTGTGACACCACATGCTTACTGCGACATCACATCCTCCGGTGTGACATCACATCCTCCTCTGTGACTTCACAGTTCCCTTTGACATCACATCCTCCTCAGTGACATCATATCCCCTCTGTGACTTCGCATGTCTCTTATGACATCAAATCATCCTCTGTGACATTACAGATCTCCTGTGACGTCACATTCTCCCCTGTGACATCACATCTACCTCTGTGACATCAAATCATCCTCTGTGACATCACAGATCTCCTGTGACATCACATTCTCCCCTGTATCATGACAGTCCCTCTGTGACATCACAACCACCTCTGTGACATCACATCCTCCTCTGTGACATAACACGTCTCCTGTGCCATCACATCTCCCTCTGTGACATCACATCCTCCTCCGTGACATCACAGTTCTCCTATGACATCACACCTCCCCTATGACATCACATCCTCGTCTGTGACATCACATCCCGCCCGGTGACATCACATGCTTACTGCGACATCACATCCTCCTCTGTGATTTCACATCCTCCTCAGTGATATCACATATCTCCTGTGACATCACATTCTCCCCTGTGACATAACAGCCCCTCTGTGACATCACATCCTCTTCTGTGACATCACATCCTCCTCTGTGACATAACAGCTCTCCTACGACATCACAGTTCTCCTGTGACATCACATCCTTCCTGTGACATCACATGCTTCCTGTGACTTCACATACTCCTCTATGGCATCACATCCTCCTCTGTGACATCCTATCCTCCTCTGTGACATCACATCCTCCCTGTGACATCACATGCTCCTCTGGGACAAGACAGCTCCATGTGATATCACATCCTCTTCTGTGACATCACAGCTCCCCGGGGCATCGCATCCCCACCTGCAACATCACGTCACTCCTATGACATCAGATCTTCCTTTGTGACATCACAGCTCACCTATGAAATCACAGTTCCCCTGTGACATCATAGCCTCCTGTCTGACATTTAATCCTCCTCTGTGACATCACATCCTCCCTGTGACATCACATCCTCCTCTGTGCCATCACATACTCCCCATGGCATCACATTCTCCTCTGTGACATCGGAGCTCGCCTTTGACATCACATCTTTCCTGATATCACATGCTTCCTACGACATCACATTCTCCTCTCTGACATCACATCGTCCTCTGTGACATCACTTTCCCCTCTGTGACATCGCATGTCTCTTATGAAAGCACATCCTGCTCTGTGACATCACAGATCTGTGACATCACATCCTCCTCTGTGACATCACATTGCACTCTGCTACATCACATCCTCAACTGTGACATCACAGCTCCACGTGACATCACATCCTCCTCTGTGACATCGGATGTCTCCTAGGAAATCAATTTCTCCTCTGTGACATCACATCCTTCTCTGTGTCATCGCAGCTCCACTGTGACATGAAATCCTTCTTGTGACATCACATGCTTCCTGTGACATCACATCCTCCCCTGTGTCATCACTTGTACCCTAGGACATCACATCCTCCTCTGTGACATCACATCCTCCTCTGTGACATCACAGCACCCCTATGACATCACATCCTCCTCTGTGACATCACATCCTCCCTGTCACGTCAGAGCTCTTCTATGACATCACAGATCTCCTATAACATCACACCCTCCTCTGCGACATCACATCCTCCTCTGTGACTTCACAATTCCCTTTGACATCACATCCTCCTCTGTGACATCACAGATCTCCTGTGACATCACATTCTCCCCTGTGACATCACATCTACCTCTGTGACATCACATCCCCCTCTGACTTCACAGTTCCCTTTGACATCACATCCTCCTCTGTGACATCATATCCCCTCTGTGAATTCGCATGCCTCTTATGACATCAAATCATTCTCTGTCATCACAGATCTCCTGTGATGTCACATTCTCCCCTGTGACATCACAGACCCTCTGTGACATCACATCCTCCGCTGTGACATCACAGCTCTCCTGTGACATCACATCCTCTTCTGTGCCATCACATCCTCCTCTGTGATATCACAGCTCTCCTATGACATCACAGTTTTCCTATGACATCACATCTTCCTCTGTGACATCACATCCTCCCTGTGACGTCAGACTTCTTCTATGGCATCACAGATCTCCTATGACATCGCATCCTCCTCTGTGACATCACATGCTTACTGCGACATCACACCCTCCTCTGCGACATCACATCCTCCTCTGTGACTTCACAGTTCCCTTTGACATCACATCCTCCTCTCTGACATCATATCCCCTCTGTGACTTGGCATGTCTCTTATGACATCAAATTATCCTCTGTGACATCACAGATCTCCTGTGACATCACATTCTCCCCTGTGACATCACATCTACCTCTGTGACATCACATCCTCCTCTGTGACATAACAGCTCTCCCGTGGCATCACATCCTCCGCGGAGACATCACATTCCCCCTGCGACCCCGCAACTCTCCAATGAAATCACATCCTCCTTCGTGACATCACAGCTCACCTATGTAATCACAGTTCCCCTGTGACATCATAGCCTCCTCTCTGACATTTAATCTTCCCGTGGGACATCACATTCTCCTCTGGGACATTGCATGTTTCCTGTGACATCACATCGTCCTCTGTGACATCACAGCTCCCCTATGACATCACATCCTCATCGGTGACATCACATGCTTACTGCGACATCACATCCTCCTCTGTGACATCACATCCTCCTCTGTGAAATCACAGGTCTCCTATGACATACCGCCCTGTGACATTACAGCAACATGTAAAATCACATCCGCCTCTGTGACATCACAGCTCTCCTGTGACATCACATCCTCCTCTGTGACATCACATCCTCCTCTGTGATATCACAGCTCCTCTGTGACATCACAGCTCCCCATGACATCACATCCTTCTCTGTGACATCACATCCTCCCTGTCACGTCAGAGCTCTTCTATGACATCACAGATCTCCTATGACGTCGCATCCTCCTCTGTGACATCACATGCTTACTGCGACATCACACCCTCCTCTGCGACATCACATCCTCCTCTGTGACTTCACAGTTCCCTTTGACATCACATCCTCCTCTGTGACATCATAACCCCTCTGTGACTTCACATGTCTCTTATAACATCACATCCTCCACTGTGACATCACAGCTCTCCTGGGACATCACATCCTCCTCTGTGACATCACATCCTCCTCTGTGGCATCACATCCTCGTCTGTGACATCACTTGAACCATAGGACATCACATCCTCCTCTGTTACATGACATCCTCCTCTGTGACATCACATCCCCCTCTGACTTCACAGTTCCCTTTGACATCACATCCTACCCAATGACATCATATCCCCTCTGTGACATCGCAAGTCTCTTTTGACATCAAATCATCCTCTGTCATCACAGATCTCCTGTGATGTCACATTCTCCCCTGTGACATAACAGACCCTCTGTGACATCACATCCTCCTCTGTGACATCACAGCTCTCCTGTGACAACACATCCTCCTCTGTGACATCACATCCTCCTCTGTGATATCACAGCTCTCCTATGACATCACAGCTCCCCTATGACATCACATCCTCCTCTGTGACATCACATCCTCCCTGTGACGTCAGAGCTCTTCTATGACATCACAGATCTCCTATGACATCACATCCTCCTCTGTGACATCACATGCTTCCTGTGACATCACATCCTCCCCTGTGTCATCACTTGTACCCAAGGACATCACATCCTCCTCTGTGACATCACATCCTCCTCTGTGACATCACATCACCCTCTGTGACTTCACAGTTCCCTTTGACATCACATCCTACCCTATGATATCATATACCCTCTGTGACATCGCAAAACTCTTGTGACATCAAATCATCCTCTGTCATCACAGATCTCCTGTGACATCACATCCTCCTCTGAGACATCACATCCTCCTCTGTGACATCACAGTTCCCCTATGACATCACATCCTCCTCTGTGACATCACATCCTCCCTGTCACGTCAGAGCTCTTCTATGACATTACAGATCTCCTATAACATCACACCCTCCTCTGTGACATCACGTCCCCCTCTGTGACTTCACAGTTCCCTTTGACATCACATCCTCCTCTGTGACATCATATCCCCTCTGTGACTTCGCATGTCTCTTATGACATCAAATCATCCTCTGTGACATCACAGATCTCCTGTGACATCACATTCTCCCTTGTGACATCACATCCTCCTCTGTGACATCACATCCTCCTCTGTGACATAACAGCTCTCCCGTGGCATCACATCTTCCGCGGTGACATCACATTCCCCCTGCGACCCAGCGTCTCTCCAATGACATAATCTGCTCCTTCGTGACATCACAGTTTACCTATGAAATCACAGCTCCCCTGTGACATCATAGCCTCCTCTCTGACATTTAATCTTCTTTCTGGGACATCACATTCTCCTCTGGGACATTGCATGTTTCCTGTGACATCAAATCCTCCTCTGTGACATCACATCCTCCTCTGTGACAACACATTCTTCCTGTGAAAGCAGACCCACATCTGTGATATCACATCCCCCTCTGTGACATCATATGTCTCCTATGACATCACATCCTCCTTTGTGACATCTCAGCCTCCTTTGTGACAACACAGCTCTCCTATGACATCACAGCTCCCCTATGAGATCACATCCTCCTCTGTGACATCACATCCTCCTCTGCGAGAACACATCCTCCACTGTGACATCACAGGTCTCCTATGACATCATTTCTCCTCTGTGAGCTTGCATCCTCCTCTGTGACATCACATCCCGCACTGTGACATCACATCCTTCTTTGTGACATCACATGCTTACTGCGGCATCACATCCTTCTCTGTGATTTCACATCCTCCTCTGTGACATCACAGGTCTCCTATCCCATCACATTTTCCTCCGTGAGCTTGCATCCTCCTCTGTGACATCACATCCCGCCCTGTGACATCACAGAAACCAGTGACGTCACACCCTCCTCTGTGTAATCACAGATCTCCTGTGACATCACATTCTCCTCTGTGACATAACAGCCCCTCTATGACATCACATCCTCCCCTCTGACATCACAGCTCTCCTGTGACATCACATCCTGCACTGTGACATCACATCATGCCAGTGACGTCAGAGCGCTTCTATGACATCACAAATCTCCTATATTATCACACCCTCCTCTGTGACTTCACAGTTCCCTGTGACATCACATCCTCCTCTGCGACATCACATCCTCCTCTGTGACTTCACAGTTCCCTTTGACATCAAATCCTCCTCTCTGACATCATATCCCCTCTGTGACATCGCATGTCTCTTATGACATCAAATCATCCTCTGAGATATCACAGATCTCCTGTGACATCACATTCTCCCCTGTGACATCACAGTCCCTCTGTGACATCACATCCACCTCTGTGACATAACAACTCTCCTGTGACATCACATCCTCCTCTGTGACATCACCGCTCTTCTATGACATCACAGCTCCCCTATGACATCACATCCCCCTCTGTGACAGCACACCCTCCTCTGTGACATCACATCCTCCTCTGTGAAATCACAGGTCTCCTATGACATCACAGCTCCCCTATTACATCACAGCCCCTCTGTGACATCACATCCTCCTCTGTGACATCACAGCTCTCCTGTGACATCACATCCTCCTCTGTGACATCACATCCTCCTCTGTGGCATCACATCCTCCTCTGTGACATCACTTGAACCCTAGGACATCACATCCTCCTCTGTGACATCACATCCCCCTCTGACTTCACAGTTCCCTTTGACATCACATCCTACCCTATGACATCATATCCCCTCTGTGACATCGCAAGCCACTTTTGACATCAAATCATCCTCTGTCATCACAGATCTCCTGTGATGTCACATTCTCCCCTGTGACATAACAGACCCTCTGTGACATCACATCCTCCTCTGTGACATCACAGCTCCCCTATAACATCACATCCTCCTCTGTGACATCACATCGTCCCTGTGACGTCAGAGCTCTTCTATGACATCACAGATCTCCTATGACATCGCATCCTCCTCGGTGACAGAACATCCTCTTCTGTGACATCACATCCTCTTCTGTGAAATCACAGGTCTCCTATGACATCACATCCTCCTCTGTGACATCACATCCTCCCTGTGACGTCAGAGCTCTTCTATGAAATCACAGATCTCCTATGACATGGCATCCTCCTCTGTGACATCACATGCTTCCTGTGACATCACATCCTCCCCTGTGTCATCACTTGTACCCTAGGACATCACATCCTCCTCTGTGACATCACATTCTCCTCTGTGACATCACATCCCCCTCTGTGACTTCACAGTTCCCTTTGACATCATATCCTACCCTATGATATCATATACCCTCTGTGACATCGCAAGTCTCTTATGGCATCAAATCATCCTCTGTCATCACAGATCTCCTGTGACATCACATCCTCCTCTGAGACATCACATCCTCCTCTGTGACATCACAGTTCCCCTATGACATCACATCCTCCTCTGTGACATCACATCCTCCCTGTCACGTCAGAGCTCTTCTATGACATCACAGATCTCCTATAACACCACACCCTCCTCTGCGACATCACATCCTCCTCTGTGACTTCACAGTTCCCTTTGACATCATATCCTCCTCTGAGACATCATATCCCCTCTGTGAATTCGCATGTCTCTTATGACATCAAATCATCCTCTGTGACATCACAGATCTCCTGTGACATCACATTCTCCCCTGTGACATCACATTCTCCCCTGGGACATCACATCTACCTCTGTGACATAACAACTCTCCTGTGACATCACATCCTCCTCTGCGACATCACATCCTCCTCTGTGACATCACCGCTCTTCTATGACATCACAGCTCCCCTATGACATCACATCCTCCTCGGTGACAGAACATCCTCTTCTGTGACATCACATGCTCTTCTGTGAAATCACAGGTCTCCTATGACATCACAGCTCCCCTATTACATCACAGCCCCTCTGTGACATCACATCCTCTTCTGTGAATTCACAGGTCTCCTATGACATCACAGCTCCCCTATTACATCACAGCCCCTCTGTGACATCACATCCTCCTCTGTGACATCACAGCTCTCCTGTGTCATCACATCCTCCTCTGTGACATCACATCCCCCTCTGACTTCACAGTTCCCTTTGACATCACATCCTACCCTATGACATCATATCCCCTCTGTGACATCGCAAGTCTCTTTTGACATCAAATCATCCTCTGTCATCACAGATCTCCTGTGATGTCACATTCTCCCCTGTGACATAACAGACCCTCTGTGACATCACATCCTCCTCTGTGACATCACAGCTCTCCTGTGACATCACATCCTCCTCTGTGACATCACATCCTCCTCTGTGATATCACATCCTCCTCTGTGACATCACATCCTCCCTGTGACGTCAGACCTCTTCTATGGCATCACAGATCTCCTATGACATCGCATCCTCCTCTGTGACATCACATGCTTACTGCGACATCACACCCTCCTCTGCGACATCACATCCTCCTGTGTGACTTCACAGTTCCCTTTGACATCACATCCTCCTCTCTGACATCATATCCCCTCTGTGACTTGGCATGTCTCTTATGACATCAAATTATCCTCTGTGACATCACAGCTCTCCTGTGACATCACATCCTCCTCTGTGACATCACATCCTCCTCTGTGACATCACATCCTCCCTGTGACGTCAGACCTCTTCTATGGCATCACAGATCTCCTATGACATCGCATCCTCCTCTGTGACATCACATGCTTACTGCGACATCACACCCTCCTCTGCGACATCACATCCTCCTCTGTGACTTCACAGTTCCCTTTGACATCACATCCTCCTCTCTGACATGATATCCCCTCTGTGACTTCGCATGTCTCTTATGACATCAAATTATCCTCTGTGACATCACAGATCTCCTGGGACATCACATTCTCCCCTGTGACATCACATCTACCTCTGTGACATCACATCCTCCTCTGTGACATAACAGCTCTCCCGTGGCATCACATCCTCCGCGGTGACATCACATTCCCCCTGCGACCCCGCAACTCTCCAATGAAATCACATCCTCCTTCGTGACATCACAGCTCACCTATGTAATCACAGTTCCCCTGTGACATCATAGCCTCCTCTCTGACATTTAATCTTCCCGTGGGACATCACATTCTCCTCTGGGACATTGCATGTTTCCTGTGACATCAAATCCTCCTCTGTGACATCACATCCTCCTCTGTGACAACACATTCTTCCTGTGAAAGCAGACCCACATCTGTGATATCACATCCCCCTCTGTGACATCATATGTCTCCTATGACATCACATCCTCCTTTGTGACATCTCAGCCTCCTTTGTGACAACACAGCTCTCCTATGACATCACAGCTCCCCTATGAGATCACATCCTCCTCTGTGACATCACATCCTCCTCTGCGAGAACACATCCTCCACTGTGACATCACAGGTCTCCTATGACATCATTTCTCCTCTGTGAGCTTGCATCCTCCTCTGTGACATCACATCCCGCACTGTGACATCACATCCTTCTTTGTGACATCACATGCTTACTGCGGCATCACATCCTTCTCTGTGATTTCACATCCTCCTCTGTGACATCACAGGTCTCCTATCCCATCACATTTTCCTCCGTGAGCTTGCATCCTCCTCTGTGACATCACATCCCGCCCTGTGACATCACAGCAACCTGGGACATCATATCCTCATCTGTGGCATCACATCTTCCCCGTTACATCACAGCTCCCATGTGACATCACATCCTCCTCTGTGTAATCACAGATCTCCTGTGACATCACATCCTACCCTATGACATCATATCCCCTCTGTGACATCGCAAGTCTCTTTTGACATCAAATCATCCTCTGTCATCACAGATCTCCTGTGATGTCACATTCTCCCCTGTGACATAACAGACCCTCTGTGACATCACATCCTCCTCTGTGACATCACAGCTCTCCTGTGACATCACATACTCCTCTCTGCCATCACATCCTCCTCTGTGATATCACAGCTTTCCTATGACATCACAGCTCCCCTATGACATCACAGCTCCCCTATGACATGACATCCACCCCTGTGACATCACATCCTCCCTGTGATGTCAGAGCTCTTCTATGGCATCACAGATCTCCTATGACATCGCATCCTCCTCTGTGACATCACATGCTTACTGCGACATCACACCCTCCTCTGCGACATCACATCCTCCTGTGTGACTTCACAGTTCCCTTTGACATCACATCCTCCTCTGTGACATCATATCCCCTCTGTGACTTCGCATGTCTCTTATGACATCAAATCATCCTCTGTGACATCACAGATCTCCTGGGACATCACATTCTCCCCTGTGACATCACATCTACCTCTGTGACATCACATCCTCCTCTGTGACATAACAGCTCTCCCGTGGCATCACATCCTCCGCGGTGACATCACATTCCCCCTGCGACCCCGCAACTCTCCAATGAAATCACATCCTCCTTCGTGACATCACAGCTCACCTATGTATTCACAGTTCCCCTGTGAGATTATAGCCTCCTCTCTGACATTTAATCTTCCTCTGGGACATCACATTCTCCTCTGGGACATCGCATGCTTACTGCGACATCACATTGTCCTCTGTGAGCTTGCATCCTCCTCTGTGACATAACATCCCGCCCTGTGACGTCACAGCAACCTGTGACATCACATCCTCCTCCGTGACATCACATCCTCCTCTGTGACATAACACCTCTCCCTTGGCATCACATCCTCCGCGGTGACATCACATTACCCCTGCGACCCCACATCTCTCCAATTAAATCACATCCTCCTTCGTGACATCACAGCTCGCCAATGTAATCACAGTTCCCCTGTGACATCATTGCCTCCTCTCTGACATTTAATCTTCCTCTGGGACATCACATTCTCCTCTGGGGCATTGCATGTTTCCTGTGACATCACATCCTCCTCTGTGACATCACAGCGGCCCTATGACGTCACATCCTCCTCTGTGACATCACATCCTCCTCTGTGACATCAAAGCTCTCCTAGGACATCACAGCTCCCCTATGACATCACATCATCCTCTGTGACATCACATCGCGCCCGGTGATATCACATGCTTACTGCGACATCACATCCTCCTCTGTGATATCACATCCTCCTCTGTGACATCCACAGGTCTCCGATGACATCAGATTCTCCTCTGTGAGCTTGCATCCTCTTCTGTGACATCACATCCCGCCCTGTGAATTCACAGCAACCTGGGACATCATATCCTCATCTGTGGCATCACATCTTCCCCGTTACTTCACAGCTCCCATGTGACATCACATCCTCCTCTGTAACATCACATCCGCCCCTGTGACATCAAAACTCCCAGTGACGTCACATCCTCCTCTGTGTCATCACATGTCTCCTATTACACCATATCCTCCCTGTGACATCGCATCCTCCGCTGTGTAATCACATGCCCTCTGTGACATCGCACGTCTTCTAGGACATCACATCCACCTCTGTGACATCGCATCCACATCCACCTCTGTGACATCACATCCTACTCCATGACATTATATCCCCTCTGTGACATCGCATGTCTCTTATGACATCAAGTCATCCTCTGTCATCACAGATCTCCTGTGATGTCACATTCTCCCCTGTGACATCACAGACCCTCTGTGACATCACATCCTCCTCTGTGACATCACAGCTCTCCTGTGACATCACATCCTCCACTGTGACATCACATCATGCCAGTGACGTCAGAGCGCTTCTATGACATCACAAATCTCCTATAATATCACACCCTCCTCTGTGACTTCACAGTTCCCTGTGACATCACATCCTCCTCTGCGACATCACATCCTCCTCTGTGACTTCACAGTTCCCTTTGACATCAAATCCTCCTCTGTGACATCATATCCCCTCTGTGACATCGCATGTCTCTTATGACATCAAATCATCCTCTGAGACATCACAGATCTCCTGTGACATCACATTCTCCCCTGTGACATCACAGTCCCTCTGTGACATCACATCCTCCTCTGTGACATCACCGCTCTTCTATGACATCACAGCTCCCCTATGACATCACATCCCCCTCTGTGACAGCACACCCTCCTCTGTGACATCACATCCTCCTCTGTGAAATCACAGGTCTCCTATGACATCACAGCTCCCCTATTACATCACAGCCCCTCTGTGACATCACATCCTCCTCTGTGACATCACAGCTCTCCTGTGACATCACATCCTCCTCTGTGACATCACATCCTCCTCTGTGGCATCACATCCTCGTCTGTGACATCACTTGAACCCTAGGACATCACATCCTCCTCTGTGACATCACATCCCCCTCTGACTTCACAGTTCCCTTTGACATCACATCCTACCCTATGACATCATATCCCCTCTGTGACATCGCAAGCCACTTTTGACATCAAATCATCCTCTGTCATCACAGATCTCCTGTGATGTCACATTCTCCCCTGTGACATAACAGACCCTCTGTGACATCACATCCTCCTCAGTGACATCACAGCTCCCCTATGACATCACATCCTCCTCTGTGACATCACATCCTCCCTGTGACGTCAGAGCTCTTCTATGACATCACAGATCTCCTATGACATCGCATCCTCCTCTGTGACATCACATGCTTACTGCGACATCACACCCTCCTCTGCGACATCACATCCTCCTCTGTGACTTCACAGTTCCCTTTGACATCACATCCTCCTCTGTGACATCATATCCCCTCTGTGACTTCGCATGTCTCTTATGACATCAAATCATCCTCTGTGACATCACAGATCTCCTGTGACATCACATTCTCCCCTGTGACATCACATTCTCCCCTGAGACATCACATCTACCTCTGTGACATAACAACTCTCCTGTGACATCACATCCTCCTCTGCGACATCACATCCTCCTCTGTGACATCACCGCTCTTCTATGACATCACAGTTCCCCTATGACATCACATCCTCCTCGGTGACAGAACATCCTCTTCTGTGACATCACATCCTCTTCTGTGAAATCACAGGTCTCCTATGACATCACAGCTCCCCTATTACATCACAGCCCCTCTGTGACATCACATCCTCTTCTGTGAATTCACAGGTCTCCTATGACATCACATCCTCCTCTGTGACATCACATCCTCCCTGTGACGTCAGAGCTCTTCTATGACATCACAGATCTCCTATGACATGGCATCCTCCTCTGTGACATCACATGCTTCCTGTGACATCACATCCTCCCCTGTGTCATCACTTGTACCCTAGGACATCACATCCTCCTCTGTGACATCACATTCTCCTCTGTGACATCACATCCCCCTCTGTGACTTCACAGTTCCCTTTGACATCATATCCTACCCTATGATATCATATACCCTCTGTGACATCGCAAGTCTCTTATGACATCAAATCATCCTCTGTCATCACAGATCTCCTGTGACATCACATCCTCCTCTGAGACATCACATCCTCCTCTGTGACATCACAGTTCCCCTATGACATCACATCCTCCTCTGTGACATCACATCCTCCCTGTCACGTCAGAGCTCTTCTATGACATCACAGATCTCCTATAACACCACACCCTCCTCTGCGACATCACATCCTCCTCTGTGACTTCACAGTTCCCTTTGACATCATATCCTCCTCTGAGACATCATATCCCCTCTGTGAATTCGCATGTCTCTTATGACATCAAATCATCCTCTGTGACATCACAGATCTCCTGTGACATCACATTCTCCCCTGTGACATCACATTCTCCCCTGGGACATCACATCTACCTCTGTGACATAACAACTCTCCTGTGACATCACATCCTCCTCTGCGACATCACATCCTCCTCTGTGACATCACCGCTCTTCTATGACATCACAGCTCCCCTATGACATCACATCCTCCTCGGTGACAGAACATCCTCTTCTGTGACATCACATCCTCTTCTGTGAAATCACAGGTCTCCTATGACATCACAGCTCCCCTATTACATCACAGCCCCTCTGTGACATCACATCCTCTTCTGTGAATTCACAGGTCTCCTATGACATCACAGATCCCCTATTACATCACAGCCCCTCTGTGACATCACATCCTCCTCTGTGACATCACAGCTCTCCTGTGTCATCACATCCTCCTCTGTGACATCACATCGCCCTCTGACTTCACAGTTCCCTTTGACATCACATCCTACCCTATGACATCACATCCTCCTCTGTGACATCACATCCCGCCCGGTGATATCACATGCTTACTGCAACATCACATCCTCCTCTGTGATATCACATCCTCCTCTGTGACATTCACATGTCTCCGATGACATCAGATTCTCCTCTGTGAGCTTGCATCCTCCTCTGTGACATCTCATCCCGCCCTGTGACTTCACAGCGACCTGTGACATCACATCCACCTCTGTGACATCACATCCTCCTCTGTGACATCACATCCTCCACTGTGACATAACAGTTCTCCTGTGACATCACATCCTCCTCTGTGACATCACATCCTCAACTGTGACTTCACAGTTCCCTTTGACAGCATATCCTCCTCTGTGACATCATTTCCCCTCTGTGACATCGCATGTCTCTTATGACATCAAATCATCCTCTGTGACATCACAACCTCCTCTGTGACATCACATCCTCCATGAGACATCGCGTCTCTCCTATGACATCACATCCTCCTTCGTGACATCACAGCTCACCTATGTAATCACAGTTCCCCTGAGACATCATTGCCTCCTCTCTGTCATTTAATCTTCCTCTGGGACATCACATTCTCCTCTGGGACATTGCATGTTTCCTGTGACATCACATCCTCCTCTGTGACATAACAGCTCTCCCGTGGCATCACATCCTCCGCGGTGACATCACATTCCCCCTGCGACCCCGCATCTCTCCAATGACATCACATCCTCCTTCGTGACATCACATCTCACCTATGTAATCACAGTTCCCCTGTGACATCATCGCCTCCTCTCCGACATTTAATCTTCCTCTGGGACATCACATTCTCCTCTGGGACATTGCATGTTTCCTGTGACATCACATCCTCCTCTGTGACATCACTGATCTCCTGTGACATCACATTCTCCCCTGTGGCATTACAGCACCTCCGTGACATCGCATCCTCCTATGTGTCATCACATCCTCCTCTGTGACATCACAGCTCCCCTATGACATGACATCCTCATCGGTGACATCACATGCTTACTGCGACATCACATCCTCCTCTGTGAATTCACATCCTCCTCTGTGACATCACAGGTCTCCTATGACATCACATTCTCCTCTGTGAGCTTGCATCCTCCTCTGTGACATCACATCCCGCCCTGTGACATCACAGCAACCTGTGACATCACATCCGCCTCTGTGACATCACAGCTCTCCTGTGACATCACATCCTCCTCTGTGACATCACATCCTCCACTGTGACATAACAGTTCTCCTGTGACATCACATCCTCCTCTGTGACATCACATCCTCCTCTCTGACATCACATGTTTACTGCGACATCACATCCTCCTCTGCGACATCACATCCTCAACTGTGACTTCACAGTTCCCTTTGACATCATATCCTCATCTGTGACATCATTTCCCCTCTGTGACATCGCATGTCTCTTATGACATCAAATCATCCTCTGTGACATCACATCATCCCTGTGACATCACATCCTCCTCTGTGACATCACAGATCTCCTGTGACATCACATTCTCCTCTGTGACATAACAGTTCCTCTGTGACATCACATCCTCCTCTGTGACTTCACAGTTCCCTTTGACATCACATCCTCCTCTGTGACATCATATGCCCTCTGTAACTTCGCATGTCTCTTATGACATCAAATCATCCTCTGTGACATCACAGATCTCCTGTGACATCATATTCTCCCCTGTGACATCACATCTACCTCTGTGACATCAAATCATCCTCTGTGACATCACAGATCTCCTGTGACATCACATTCTCCCCTGTATCATGACAGTCCCTCTGTGACATCACAACCACCTCTGTGACATCACATCCTCCTCTGTGACTTAGCACGTCTCCTGTGCCATCACATCCCCCTCTGTGACATCACATCCTCCTCCGTGACATCACAGTTCTCCTATGACATCACACCTCCCCTATGACATCACATCCTCCTCTGTGACATCACATCCCGCCCGGTGACATCACATGCTTACTGCGACATCACATCCTCCTCTGTGATTTCACATCCTCCTCAGTGATATCACAGATCTCCTGTGACATCACATTCTCCCCTGTGACATAACAGCCGCTCTGTGACATCACATCCTCCTCTGTGACATCACATCCTCCTCTGTGACATAACAGCTCTATTATGACATCACAGTTCTCCTGTGACATCACATCCTTACTGTGACATCACATGCTTCCTGTGACTTCACATACTCCTCTATGGAATCACATCCTCCTCTGTGACATCCTATCCTCCTCTGTGACATCACATCATCCCTGTGACATCACATCCTCCTCTGTGACATCACAGATCTCCTGTGACATCACATTCTCCTCTGTGATATAACAGCTCCTCTGTGACATCATATCCTCCCCTGGGACATCACAGCTCTCCTTCGAGGTCACATCCTCCTCTGTGCCATCACATCCTCCTCTGTGACATCACATCCCCCTCTGTGGCTTCACAGTTCCCCTTGACATCACATCCTACTCCATGACATTATATCCCCTCTGTGACATCGCATGTCTCTTATGACATCAAATCATCCTCTCTCATCACAGATCTCCTGTGACATCACATCCTCCTCTGTGCCATCACATCCTCCTCTGTGATATCACAGCTCTCCTATGACATCACACCTCCCCTATGACATCACATCCTCCTCTGTGACATCACATCCTCCATGAGACATCGCGTCTCTCCTATGACATCACATCCTCCTTCGTGACATCACAGCTCACCTATGTAATCACAGTTCCCCTGAGACATCATTGCCTCCTCTCTGTCATTTAATCTTCCTCTGGGACATCACATTCTCCTCTGGGACATTGCATGTTTCCTGTGACATCACATCCTCCTCTGTGACATAACAGCTCTCCCGTGGCATCACATCCTCCTCTGTGACATCACATCCTCAACTGTGACTTCACAGTTCCCTTTGACAGCATATCCTCCTCTGTGACATCATTTCCCCTCTGTGACATCGCATGTCTCTTATGACATCAAATCATCCTCTGTGACATCACAACCTCCTCTGTGACATCACATCCTCCATGAGACATCGCGTCTCTCCTATGACATCACATCCTCCTTCGTGACATCACAGTTTACCTATGTAATCACAGTTCCCCTGAGACATCATTGCCTCCTCTCTGTCATTTAATCTTCCTCTGGGACATCCCATTCTCCTCTGGGACATTGCATGTTTCCTGTGACATCACATCCTCCTCTGTGACATCACATCCTCCTCTATGATATCACAGCTCTCCTATGACATCACAGGTCTCCTATGACATCACATCCTCCTCTGTGACATCACATCCCGCCCGGTGATATCACATGCTTACTGCGACATCACATCCTCCTCTGTGATATCACATCCTCCTCTGTGACATTCACAGGTCTCCGATGACATCATATTCTCCTCTGTGAGCTTGCAGCCTCCTCTGTGACATCTCATCCCGCCCTGTGACTTCACAGCGACCTGGGACATCATATCCTCATCTGTGGCATCACATCTTCCCCGTTACTTCACAGCTCCCATGTGACATCACATCCTCCTCTGTAACATCACATCCTCCCCTGTGACATCAAAACTCCCAGTGACGTCACATCCTCCTCTGTGTCATCACATGTCTCCTATTACACCATATCCTCCCTGTGACATCGCATCCTCCGCTGTGTAATCACATCCCCTCTGTGACATCGCACGTCTTCTAGGACATCACATCCACCTCTATGACATCGCATCCACATCCACCTCTGTGACATCACATCCCCTCTGTGACATCACCGTTCTCCTATGACATCACAGTTCTCCTGTGACATCACATCCTCCCTGTGACATCACATGCCTCCTGTGACTTCACATACTCCTCTGAGACATCACATCATTCCTGTGATATCACATCCTCCTCTGTGACATCACATCCTCCGCTGTGACACCACATCATCCCTGTGACATCACATCCTTTTCTGTGACATCACATCCTCCACTGTGACATAACAGTTCTCCTGTGACATCACATCCTCCTCTGTGACATCACATCCTCCTCTATGACATCACATGCTTACTGCGACATCACATCCTCCTCTGCGACATCACATCCTCAACTGTGACTTCACAGTTCCCTTTGACATCATATCCTCCTCTGTGACATCATTTCCCCTCTGTGACATCGCATGTCTCTTATGACATCAAATCATCCTCTGTGACATCACAGATCTCCTGTGACATCACATTCTTCCCTGTGTCATGACAGTCCCTCTGTGACAACAAAACCACCTCTGTGACATCACATCCTCCTCTGTGACATCACAGGTCTCCTGTGACATCACATACCCCTCTGTGACATCACATCCTCCTCCGTGACATCACAGTTCTCCTATGACATCACAGCTCCCTATGACATCACATCCTCCTCTGTGACATCACATCCCGCCCGGTGACATCACATGCTTACTGCGACATCACATCCTCCTCTGTGATTTCACATCCTCCTCTGTGACATCACAGGTCTCCTATGACATCATATTCTCCTCTGTGAGCTTGCATCCTCCTCAGTGATATCACAGATCTCCTGTGACATCACCTTCTCCCCTGTGACATAACAGCCCCTCTGTGACATCACATCCTCCTCTGTGACATCACATCCTCCTCTGTGACATCACATCCTCAACTGTGACTTCACAGTTCCCTTTGACAGCATATCCTCCTCTGTGACATCATTTCCCCTCTGTGACATCGCATGTCTCTTATGACATCAAATCATCCTCTGTGACATCACAACCTCCTCTGTGACATCACATCCTCCATGAGACATCGCGTCTCTCCTATGACATCACATCCTCCTTCGTGACATCACAGCTCACCTATGTAATCACAGTTCCCCTGAGACATCATAGCCTCCTCTCTGTCATTTAATCTTCCTGTGGGACATCACATTCTCCTCTGGACATTGCATGTTTCCTGTGACATCACATCCTCCTCTGTGACATAACAGCTCTCCCGTGGCATCACATCCTCCGCGGTGACATCACATTCCCCCTGCGACCCCGCATCTCTCCAATGAAATCACATCCTCCTTCGTGACATCACAGCTCACCTATGTAATCACAGTTCCCCTGTGACATCATCGCCTCCTCTCCGACATTTAATCTTCCCGTGGGACATCCCATTCTCCTCTGGGACATTGCATGTTTCCTGTGACATCACATCCTCCTCTGTGACATCACTGATCTCCTGTGACATCACATTCTCCCCTGTGGCATTACAGCACCTCCGTGACATCGCATCCTCCTATGTGTCATCACATCCTCCTCTGTGACATCACAGCTCCCCTATGACATCACATCCTCATCGGTGACATCACATGCTTACTGCGACATCACATCCTCCTCTGTGAATTCACATCCTCCTCTGTGACATCACATCCCGCCCTGTGACATCACAGCAACCTGTGACATCATATCCGCCTCTGTGACATCACAGCTCTCCTGTGACATCACATCCTCCTCTGTGACATCACATCCTCCTCTGTGACATCACATCCTCCACTGTGACATAACAGTTCTCCTGTGACATCACATCCTCCTCTGTGACATCACATCCTCCTCTCTGACATCACATGCTTACTGAGACATCACATCCTCCTCTGCGACATCACATCCTCAACTGTGACTTCACAGTTCCCTTTGACATCATATCCTCCTCTGTGACATCATTTCCCCTCTGTGACATCGCATGTCTCTTATGACATCAAATCATCCTCTGTGACATCACATCCTCCTCTGTGACATCACATCCTCCATGAGACATCGCGTCTCTCCTATGACATCACATCCTCCTTCGTGACATCACAGCTCACCTATGTAATCACAGTTCCCCTGTGAGATCATAGCCTCCTCTCTGACATTTAATATTCCTCTGGGACATCACATTCTCCTCTGGGACATTGCATGTTTCCTGTGACATCACATCCTCCTCTGTGACATCACAGCTACCCTATGACATCACATCCTCCTCTGTGACATCACATCCCGCCCGGTGATATCACATGCTTACTGCAACATCACATCCTCCTCTGTGATATCACATCCTCCTCTGTGACATTCACAGGTCTCCGATGACATCAGATTCTCCTCTGTGAGCTTGCATCCTCCTCTGTGACATCTCATCCCGCCCTGTGACTTCACAGCGACCTGGGACATCATATCCTCATCTGTGGCATCACATCTTCCCCGTTACATCACAGCTCCCATGTGACATCACATCCTCCTCTGTAACATCACATCCTCCCCTGTGATATCAAAACTCCCAGTGACGTCACATCCTCCTCTGTGTCATCACATGTCTCCTATTACACCATATCCTCCCTGTGACATCGCATCCTCCGCTGTGTAATCACATCCCCTCTGTGACATCGCACGTCTTCTACGACATCACATCCACCTCTATGACATCGCATCCACATCCACCTCTGTGACATCATATACCCTCTGTGAATTCGCATGTCTCTTATGACATCAAATCATCCTCTGTGACATCACAGATCTCCTGTGACATCACATTCTTCCCTGTGACATCACATCTACCTCTGTGACATCACATCCTCCTCTGTGACATAACAACTCTCCTGTGACATCACATCCTCCTCTGCGACATCACATCCTCCTCTGTGACATCACCGCTCTTCTATGACATCACAGTTCCCCTATGACATCACATCCTCCTCTGTGACAGCACATCCTCCTCTGTGACATCACATCCTCATCTGTGAAATCACAGGTCTCCTATGACATCACAGCTCCCCTATTACATCACAGCCCCTCTGTGACATCACATCCTCCTCTGTGACATCACAGCTGTCCTGTGACATCACATCCTCCTCTGTGACATCACATCCTCCTCTCTGACATCACATCCTCGTCTGTGACATCACTTGAACCCTAGGACATCACATCCTCCTCTGTGACATCACATCCCCCTCTGTGACATCACATCCACCTCTGTGACATCACATCCTCCCTGTCACGTCAGAGCTCTTCTATGACATCACAGATCTCCTATAACATCACACCCTCCTCTGCGACATCACATCCTCCTCTGTGACTTCACAGTTCCCTTTGACATCACATCCTCCTCTCTGACATCATATCCCCTCTGTGAATTCGCATGTCTCTTATGACATCAAATCATCCTCTGTGACATCACAGATCTCCTGTGACATCACATTCTCCCCTGTGACATCACATCTACCTCTGTGAAATCACATCCTCCTCTGTGACATCACAGATCTCCTGTGACATCACATCCTCCTCTGCGACATCACATCCTCCTCTGTGACATCACTGCTCTTCTATGACATCACAGCTCCCCTATGACATCACATCCTCCTCTGTGACAGCACATCCTCCTCTGTGACATCACATCCTCTTCTGTGAAATCACAGGTCTCCTATGACATCACAGCTCCCCTATTACATCACAGCCCCTCTGTGACATCACATCCTCCTCTGTGGCATCACATCCTCGTCTGTGACATCACTTGAACCCTAGGACATCACATCCTCCTCTGTGACATCACATCCTCCTCTGTGACATCACATCCCCCTCTGACTTCACAGTTCCCTTTGACATCACATCCTACCCTATGACATCATATCCCCTCTGTGACATCGCAAGTCTCTTTTGACATCAAATCATCCTCTGTCATCACAGATCTCCTGTGATGTCACATTCTCCCCTGTGACATAACAGACCCTCTGTGACATCACATCCTCCTCTGTGACATCACAGCTCTCCTGTGACATCACATCCTCCTCTGTGCCATCACATCCTCCTCTGTGATATCACAGCTCTCCTATGACATCACAGCTCCCCTATGACATCACATCCTCCTCTGTGACATCACATCCTCCCTGTGACGTCAGACCTCTTCTATGGCATCACAGATCTCCTATGACATCGCATCCTCCTCTGTGACATCACATGCTTACTGCGACATCACACCCTCCTCTGCGACATCACATCCTCCTCTGTGACTTCACAGTTCCCTTTGACATCACATCCTCCTCTGTGACATCATATCCCCTCTGTGACTTCGCAAGTCTCTTATGACATCAAATCATCCTCTGTGACATCACAGATCTCCTGGGACATCACATTCTCCCCTGTGACATCACATCTACCTCTGTGACATCACATCCTCCTCTGTGACATCACATTCCCCCTGCGACCCCGCAACTCTCCAATGAAATCACATCCTCCTTCGTGACATCACAGCTCACCTATGTAATCACAGTTCCCCTGTGACATCATAGCCCCCACTCTGACATTTAATCTTCCCCTGGGACATCACATTCTACTCTGGGACATTGCATGTTTCCTGTGACATCACATCCTCCTCTGTGACATCACAGTTCCCCAATGACATCACATCCTCATCGGTGACATCACATGCTTACTGTGACATCACATCCTCCTCTGTGAATTCACATCCTCCTCTGTGACATCACAGGTCTCCTATGACATCAGATTCTCCTCTGTGAGCTTGAATCCTCCTCTGTGACATCACATCCCGCCCTGTGACATCACAGCGACCTGTGACATCACATCCACCTCTGTGACATCACATCCTCCTCTGTGACATCACATCCTCCACTGTGACATAACAGTTCTCCTGTGACATCACATCCTCCTCTGTGACATCACATCCTCAACTGTGACTTCACAGTTCCCTTTGACAGCATATCCTCCTCTGTGACATCATTTCCCCTCTGTGACATCGCATGTCTCTTATGACATCAAATCATCCTCTGTGACATCACAACCTCCTCTGTGACATCACATCCTCCATGAGACATCGCGTCTCTCCTATGACATCACATCCTCCTTCGTGACATCACAGCTCACCTATGGAATCACAGTTCCCCTGTGACATCATCGCCTCCTCTCCGACATTTAATCTTCCTCTGGGACATCACATTCTCCTCTGGGACATTGCATGTTTCCTGTGACATCACATCCTCCTCTGTGACATCACTGATCTCCTGTGACATCACATTCTCTCCTGTGGCATTACAGCACCTCCGTGACATCGCATCCTCCTATTTGTCATCACATCCTCCTCTGTGACATCACAGCTCCCCTATGACATGACATCCTCATCGGTGACATCACATGCTTACTGCGACATCACATCCTCCTCTGTGAATTCACATCCTCCTCTGTGACATCACAGGTCTCCTATGACATCACATTCTCCTCTGTGAGCTTGCATCCTCCTCTGTGACATCACATCCCGCCCTGTGACATCACAGCAACCTGTGACATCACATCCGCCTCTGTGACATCACAGCTCTCCTGTGACATCACATCCTCCTCTGTGACATCACATCCTCCTCTGTGACATCACATCCTCCACTGTGACATAACAGTTCTCCTGTGACATCACATCCTCCTCTGTGACATCACATCCTCCTCTCTGACATCACATGCTTACTGCGACATCACATCCTCCTCTGCGACATCACATCCTCAACTGTGACTTCACAGTTCCCTTTGACATCATATCCTCCTCTGTGACATCATTTCCCCTCTGTGACATCGCATGTCTCTTATGACATCAAATCATCCTCTGTGACATCACAACCTCCTCTGTGACATCACATCCTCCATGAGACATCGCGTCTCTCCTATGACATCACATCCTCCTTCGTGACATCACAGCTCACCTATGTAATCACAGTTCCCCTGTAAGATCATAGCCTCCTCTCTGACATTTAATCTTCCTCTGGGACATCACATTCTCCTCTGGGACATTGCATGTTTCCTGTGACATCACATCCTCCTCTGTGACATCACAGCTCCCCTATGACATCACATCCTCCTCTGTGACATCACATCCTCCTCTGTGACATCACATCCTCCTCTCTGACATCACAGCTCTCCTATGACATCACAGCTCCCCTATGACATCACATCCTCCTCTGTGACATCACATCCCGCCCGGTGATATCACATGCTTACTGCAACATCACATCCTCCTCTGTGATATCACATCCTCCTCTATGACATTCACAGGTCTCCGATGTCATCAGATTCTCCTCTGTGATCTTGCATCCTCCTCTGTGACATCTCATCCCGCCCTGTGACTTCACAGCGACCTGGGACATCATATCCTCATCTGTGGCATCACATCTTCCCCGTTACTTCACAGCTCCCATGTGACATCACATCTTCCTCTGTAACATCACATCCTCCCCTGTGATATCAAAACTCCCAGTGACGTCACATCCTCCTCTGTGTCATCACGTCTCCTATTACACCATATCCTCCCTGTGACATCGCATCCTCCGCTGTGTAATCACATCCCCTCTGTGACATCGCACGTCTTCTACGACATCACATCCACCTCTATGACATCGCAACCACATCCACCTCTGTGACATCATATCCCCTCTGTGAATTCGCCTGTCTCTTATGACATCAAATCATCCTCTGTGACATCACAGATCTCCTGTGACATCACATTCTCCCCTGTGACATCACATCTACCTCTGTGACATCACATCCTCCTCTGTGACATAACAACTCTCCTGTGACATCACATCCTCCTCTGCGACATCACATCCTCCTCTGTGACTTCACAGTTCCCTTTGACGTCACATCCTCCTCTCTGACATCATATCCCCTCTGCGAATTCGCATGTCTCTTATGACATCAAATCATCCTCTGTGACATCACAGATCTCCTGTGACATCACATTCTCCTCTGTGACATCACATCTACCTCTGTGACATCACATCCTCCTCTGTGACATCACAGATCTCCTGTGACATCACATCCTCTTCTGCGACATCACATCCTCCTCTGTGACATCACCGCTCTTCTATGACATCACAGCTCCCCTATGACATCACATCCTCCTCTGTGACAGCACATCCTCCTCTGTGACATCACATCCTCTTCTGTGAAATCACAGGTCTCCTATGACATCACAGCTCCCCTATTACATCACAGCCCCTCTGTGACATCACATCCTCCTCTGTGAAATCACAGCTCCCTTGTGACATCACATCCTCCTCTGTGACATCACATCCTCCTCTGTGGCATCACATCCTCGTCTGTGACATCACTTGAACCCTAGGACATCACATCCTCCTCTGTGACATCACATCCCCCTCTGACTTCACAGTTCCCTTTGACATCACATCCTACCCTATGACATCATATCCCCTCTGTGACATCGCAAGTCTCTTTTGACATCAAATCATCCTCTGTCATCACAGATCTCCTGTGATGTCACATTCTCCCCTGTGACATAACAGACCCTCTGTGACATCACATCCTCCTCTGTGACATCACAGCTCTCCTGTGACATCACAGTTCCCCTATGACATCACATCCTCCTCTGTGACATCACATCCTCCCTGTGACGTCAGAGCTCTTCTATGGCATCACAGATCTCCTATGACATCACACCCTCCTCTGCGACATCACATCCTCCTCTGTGACTTCACAGTTCCCTTTGACATCACATCCTCCTCTGTGATATCATATCCCCTCTGTGAATTCGCATGTCTCTTATGACATCAAATCATCCTCTGTGACATCACAGATCTCCTGTGACATCACATTCTCCCCTGTGACATCACATCTACCTCTGTGACATCACATCCTCCTCTGTGACATCACATCCTCAACTGTGACTTCACAGTTCCCTTTGACAGCATATCCTCCTCTGTGACATCATTTCCCCTCTGTGACATCGCATGTCTCTTATGACATCAAATCATCCTCTGTGACATCACAACCTCCTCTGTGACATCACATCCTCCATGAGACATCGCGTCTCTCCTATGACATCACATCCTCCTTCGTGACATCACAGCTCACCTATGTAATCACAGTTCCCCTGAGACATCATAGCCTCCTCTCTGTCATTTAATCTTCCTGTGGGACATCACATTCTCCTCTGGACATTGCATGTTTCCTGTGACATCACATCCTCCTCTGTGACATAACAGCTCTCCCGTGGCATCACATCCTCCGCGGTGACATCACATTCCCCCTGCGACCCCGCATCTCTCCAATGAAATCACATCCTCCTTCGTGACATCACAGCTCACCTATGTAATCACAGTTCCCCTGTGACATCATCGCCTCCTCTCCGACATTTAATCTTCCCGTGGGACATCCCATTCTCCTCTGGGACATTGCATGTTTCCTGTGACATCACATCCTCCTCTGTGACATCACTGATCTCCTGTGACATCACATTCTCCCCTGTGGCATTACAGCACCTCCGTGACATCGCATCCTCCTATGTGTCATCACATCCTCCTCTGTGACATCACAGCTCCCCTATGACATCACATCCTCATCGGTGACATCACATGCTTACTGCGACATCACATCCTCCTCTGTGAATTCACATCCTCCTCTGTGACATCACATCCCGCCCTGTGACATCACAGCAACCTGTGACATCACATCCGCCTCTGTGACATCACAGCTCTCCTGTGACATCACATCCTCCTCTGTGACATCACATCCTCCTCTGTGACATCACATCCTCCACTGTGACATAACAGTTCTCCTGTGACATCACATCCTCCTCTGTGACATCACATCCTCCTCTCTGACATCACATGCTTACTGAGACATCACATCCTCCTCTGCGACATCACATCCTCAACTGTGACTTCACAGTTCCCTTTGACATCATATCCTCCTCTGTGACATCATTTCCCCTCTGTGACATCGCATGTCTCTTATGACATCAAATCATCCTCTGTGACATCACATCCTCCTCTGTGACATCACATCCTCCATGAGACGTCGCGTCTCTCCTATGACATCACATCCTCCTTCGTGACATCACAGCTCACCTATGTAATCACAGTTCCCCTGTGAGATCATAGCCTCCTCTCTGACATTTAATATTCCTCTGGGACATCACATTCTCCTCTGGGACATTGCATGTTTCCTGTGACATCACATCCTCCTCTGTGACATCACAGCTACCCTATGACATCACATCCTCCTCTGTGACATCACATCCCGCCCGGTGATATCACATGCTTACTGCAACATCACATCCTCCTCTGTGATATCACATCCTCCTCTGTGACATTCACAGGTCTCCGATGACATCAGATTCTCCTCTGTGAGCTTGCATCCTCCTCTGTGACATCTCATCCCGCCCTGTGACTTCACAGCGACCTGGGACATCATATCCTCATCTGTGGCATCACATCTTCCCCGTTACATCACAGCTCCCATGTGACATCACATCCTCCTCTGTAACATCACATCCTCCCCTGTGATATCAAAACTCCCAGTGACGTCACATCCTCCTCTGTGTCATCACATGTCTCCTATTACACCATATCCTCCCTGTGACATCGCATCCTCCGCTGTGTAATCACATCCCCTCTGTGACATCGCACGTCTTCTACGACATCACATCCACCTCTATGACATCGCATCCACATCCACCTCTGTGACATCATATACCCTCTGTGAATTCGCATGTCTCTTATGACATCAAATCATCCTCTGTGACATCACAGATCTCCTGTGACATCACATTCTTCCCTGTGACATCACATCTACCTCTGTGACATCACATCCTCCTCTGTGACATAACAACTCTCCTGTGACATCACATCCTCCTCTGCGACATCACATCCTCCTCTGTGACATCACCGCTCTTCTATGACATCACAGCTCCCCTATGACATCACATCCTCCTCTGTGACAGCACATCCTCCTCTGTGACATCACATCCTCATCTGTGAAATCACAGGTCTCCTATGACATCACAGCTCCCCTATTACATCACAGCCCCTCTGTGACATCACATCCTCCTCTGTGACATCACAGCTGTCCTGTGACATCACATCCTCCTCTGTGACATCACATCCTCCTCTCTGACATCACATCCTCGTCTGTGACATCACTTGAACCCTAGGACATCACATCCTCCTCTGTGACATCACATCCCCCTCTGTGACATCACATCCACCTCTGTGACATCACATCCTCCCTGTCACGTCAGAGCTCTTCTATGACATCACAGATCTCCTATAACATCACACCCTCCTCTGCGACATCACATCCTCCTCTGTGACTTCACAGTTCCCTTTGACATCACATCCTCCTCTCTGACATCATATCCCCTCTGTGAATTCGCATGTCTCTTATGACATCAAATCATCCTCTGTGACATCACAGATCTCCTGTGACATCACATTCTCCCCTGTGACATCACATCTACCTCTGTGAAATCACATCCTCCTCTGTGACATCACAGATCTCCTGTGACATCACATCCTCCTCTGCGACATCACATCCTCCTCTGTGACATCACTGCTCTTCTATGACATCACAGCTCCCCTATGACATCACATCCTCCTCTGTGACAGCACATCCTCCTCTGTGACATCACATCCTCTTCTGTGAAATCACAGGTCTCCTATGACATCACAGCTCCCCTATTACATCACAGCCCCTCTGTGACATCACATCCTCCTCTGTGGCATCACATCCTCGTCTGTGACATCACTTGAACCCTAGGACATCACATCCTCCTCTGTGACATCACATCCTCCTCTGTGACATCACATCCCCCTCTGACTTCACAGTTCCCTTTGACATCACATCCTACCCTATGACATCATATCCCCTCTGTGACATCGCAAGTCTCTTTTGACATCAAATCATCCTCTGTCATCACAGATCTCCTGTGATGTCACATTCTCCCCTGTGACATAACAGACCCTCTGTGACATCACATCCTCCTCTGTGACATCACAGCTCTCCTGTGACATCACATCCTCCTCTGTGCCATCACATCCTCCTCTGTGATATCACAGCTCTCCTATGACATCACAGCTCCCCTATGACATCACATCCTCCTCTGTGACATCACATCCTCCCTGTGACGTCAGACCTCTTCTATGGCATCACAGATCTCCTATGACATCGCATCCTCCTCTGTGACATCACATGCTTACTGCGACATCACACCCTCCTCTGCGACATCACATCCTCCTCTGTGACTTCACAGTTCCCTTTGACATCACATCCTCCTCTGTGACATCATATCCCCTCTGTGACTTCGCAAGTCTCTTATGACATCAAATCATCCTCTGTGACATCACAGATCTCCTGGGACATCACATTCTCCCCTGTGACATCACATCTACCTCTGTGACATCACATCCTCCTCTGTGACATCACATTCCCCCTGCGACCCCGCAACTCTCCAATGAAATCACATCCTCCTTCGTGACATCACAGCTCACCTATGTAATCACAGTTCCCCTGTGACATCATAGCCCCCACTCTGACATTTAATCTTCCCCTGGGACATCACATTCTACTCTGGGACATTGCATGTTTCCTGTGACATCACATCCTCCTCTGTGACATCACAGTTCCCCAATGACATCACATCCTCATCGGTGACATCACATGCTTACTGTGACATCACATCCTCCTCTGTGAATTCACATCCTCCTCTGTGACATCACAGGTCTCCTATGACATCAGATTCTCCTCTGTGAGCTTGAATCCTCCTCTGTGACATCACATCCCGCCCTGTGACATCACAGCGACCTGTGACATCACATCCACCTCTGTGACATCACATCCTCCTCTGTGACATCACATCCTCCACTGTGACATAACAGTTCTCCTGTGACATCACATCCTCCTCTGTGACATCACATCCTCAACTGTGACTTCACAGTTCCCTTTGACAGCATATCCTCCTCTGTGACATCATTTCCCCTCTGTGACATCGCATGTCTCTTATGACATCAAATCATCCTCTGTGACATCACAACCTCCTCTGTGACATCACATCCTCCATGAGACATCGCGTCTCTCCTATGACATCACATCCTCCTTCGTGACATCACAGCTCACCTATGTAATCACAGTTCCCCTGTGACATCATCGCCTCCTCTCCGACATTTAATCTTCCTCTGGGACATCACATTCTCCTCTGGGACATTGCATGTTTCCTGTGACATCACATCCTCCTCTGTGACATCACTGATCTCCTGTGACATCACATTCTCCCCTGTGGCATTACAGCACCTCCGTGACATCGCATCCTCCTATTTGTCATCACATCCTCCTCTGTGACATCACAGCTCCCCTATGACATGACATCCTCATCGGTGACATCACATGCTTACTGCGACATCACATCCTCCTCTGTGAATTCACATCCTCCTCTGTGACATCACAGGTCTCCTATGACATCACATTCTCCTCTGTGAGCTTGCATCCTCCTCTGTGACATCACATCCCGCCCTGTGACATCACAGCAACCTGTGACATCACATCCGCCTCTGTGACATCACAGCTCTCCTGTGACATCACATCCTCCTCTGTGACATCACATCCTCCTCTGTGACATCACATCCTCCACTGTGACATAACAGTTCTCCTGTGACATCACATCCTCCTCTGTGACATCACATCCTCCTCTCTGACATCACATGCTTACTGCGACATCACATCCTCCTCTGCGACATCACATCCTCAACTGTGACTTCACAGTTCCCTTTGACATCATATCCTCCTCTGTGACATCATTTCCCCTCTGTGACATCGCATGTCTCTTATGACATCAAATCATCCTCTGTGACATCACAACCTCCTCTGTGACATCACATCCTCCATGAGACATCGCGTCTCTCCTATGACATCACATCCTCCTTCGTGACATCACAGCTCACCTATGTAATCACAGTTCCCCTGTAAGATCATAGCCTCCTCTCTGACATTTAATCTTCCTCTGGGACATCACATTCTCCTCTGGGACATTGCATGTTTCCTGTGACATCACATCCTCCTCTGTGACATCACAGCTCCCCTATGACATCACATCCTCCTCTGTGACATCACATCCTCCTCTGTGACATCACATCCTCCTCTCTGACATCACAGCTCTCCTATGACATCACAGCTCCCCTATGACATCACATCCTCCTCTGTGACATCACATCCCGCCCGGTGATATCACATGCTTACTGCAACATCACATCCTCCTCTGTGATATCACATCCTCCTCTATGACATTCACAGGTCTCCGATGTCATCAGATTCTCCTCTGTGATCTTGCATCCTCCTCTGTGACATCTCATCCCGCCCTGTGACTTCACAGCGACCTGGGACATCATATCCTCATCTGTGGCATCACATCTTCCCCGTTACTTCACAGCTCCCATGTGACATCACATCTTCCTCTGTAACATCACATCCTCCCCTGTGATATCAAAACTCCCAGTGACGTCACATCCTCCTCTGTGTCATCACGTCTCCTATTACACCATATCCTCCCTGTGACATCGCATCCTCCGCTGTGTAATCACATCCCCTCTGTGACATCGCACGTCTTCTACGACATCACATCCACCTCTATGACATCGCAACCACATCCACCTCTGTGACATCATATCCCCTCTGTGAATTCGCCTGTCTCTTATGACATCAAATCATCCTCTGTGACATCACAGATCTCCTGTGACATCACATTCTCCCCTGTGACATCACATCTACCTCTGTGACATCACATCCTCCTCTGTGACATAACAACTCTCCTGTGACATCACATCCTCCTCTGCGACATCACATCCTCCTCTGTGACTTCACAGTTCCCTTTGACGTCACATCCTCCTCTCTGACATCATATCCCCTCTGCGAATTCGCATGTCTCTTATGACATCAAATCATCCTCTGTGACATCACAGATCTCCTGTGACATCACATTCTCCTCTGTGACATCACATCTACCTCTGTGACATCACATCCTCCTCTGTGACATCACAGATCTCCTGTGACATCACATCCTCTTCTGCGACATCACATCCTCCTCTGTGACATCACCGCTCTTCTATGACATCACAGCTCCCCTATGACATCACATCCTCCTCTGTGACAGCACATCCTCCTCTGTGACATCACATCCTCTTCTGTGAAATCACAGGTCTCCTATGACATCACAGCTCCCCTATTACATCACAGCCCCTCTGTGACATCACATCCTCCTCTGTGAAATCACAGCTCTCTTGTGACATCACATCCTCCTCTGTGACATCACATCCTCCTCTGTGGCATCACATCCTCGTCTGTGACATCACTTGAACCCTAGGACATCACATCCTCCTCTGTGACATCACATCCCCCTCTGACTTCACAGTTCCCTTTGACATCACATCCTACCCTATGACATCATATCCCCTCTGTGACATCGCAAGTCTCTTTTGACATCAAATCATCCTCTGTCATCACAGATCTCCTGTGATGTCACATTCTCCCCTGTGACATAACAGACCCTCTGTGACATCACATCCTCCTCTGTGACATCACAGCTCTCCTGTGACATCACAGTTCCCCTATGACATCACATCCTCCTCTGTGACATCACATCCTCCCTGTGACGTCAGAGCTCTTCTATGGCATCACAGATCTCCTATGACATCACACCCTCCTCTGCGACATCACATCCTCCTCTGTGACTTCACAGTTCCCTTTGACATCACATCCTCCTCTGTGATATCATATCCCCTCTGTGAATTCGCATGTCTCTTATGACATCAAATCATCCTCTGTGACATCACAGATCTCCTGTGACATCACATTCTCCCCTGTGACATCACATCTACCTCTGTGACATCACATCCTCCTCTGTGACATAACAACTCTCCTGTGACATCACATCCTCCTCTGCGACATCACATCCTCCTCTGTGACATCACCGCTCTTCTATGACATCACAGCTCCCCTATGACATCACATCCTCCTCTGTGACAGCACATCCTCCTCTGTGACATCACATCCTCTTCTGTGAAATCACAGGTCTCCTATGACATCACAGCTCCCCTATTACATCACAGCCCCTCTGTGACATCACATCCTCCTCTGTGACATCACAGCTCTCCTGTGACATCACATCATCCCTGTGACATCACATCCTCCTCTGTGGCATCACATCCTCGTCTGTGACATCACTTGAACCCTAGGACATCACATCCTCCTCTGTGACATCACATCCTCCTCTGTGACATCACATCCTCCCTGTCACGTCAGAGCTCTTCTATGACATCACAGATCTCCTATAACATCACACCCTCCTCTGCGACATCACATCCTCCTCTGTGACTTCACAGTTCCCTTTGACATCACATCCTCCTCTCTGACATCATATCCCCTCTGTGAATTCGCATGTCTCTTATGACATCAAATCATCCTCTGTGACATCACAGATCTCCTGTGACATCACATTCTCCCCTGTGACATCACATCTACCTCTGTGACATCACATCCTCCTCTGTGACATCACAGATCTCCTGTGACATCACATTCTCCTCTGCGACATCACATCCTCCTCTGTGACATCACCGCTCTTCTATGACATCACAGCTCCCCTATGACATCACATCCTCCTCTGTGACAGCACATCCTCCTCTGTGACATCACATCCTCTTCTGTGAAATCACAGGTCTCCTATGACATCACAGCTCCCCTATTACATCACAGCCCCTCTGTGACATCACATCCTCCTCTGTGACATCACAGCTGTCCTGTGACATCACATCCTCCTCTGTGACATCACATCCTCCTCTGTGACATCACATCCTCCTCCGTGACATCACAGTTCTCCTATGACATCACAGCTCCCCTATGACATCACATCCTCCTCTGTGACATCACATCCCGCCCGGTGACATCACATGCTTACTGCGACATCACATCCTCCTCTGTGACATCACAGGTCTCCTATGACATCATATTCTCCTCTGTGAGCTTGCATCCTCCTCAGTGATATCACAGATCTCCTGTGACATCACCTTCTCCCCTGTGACATAACAGCCCCTCTGTGACATCACATCCTCCTCTGTGACATCACATCCTCCTCTGTGACATAACAGCTCTCCTATGACATCACAGTTCTCCTGTGACATCACATCCTTCCTGTGACATCACATGCTTCCTGTGACTTCACATACTCCTCTATGGCATCGCATCCTCCTCTGTGACATCCTATCCTCCTCTGTGACATCACATCCTCCCTTGTGACATCACATGCTCCTCTGGGACAAGACAGCTCCATGTGACATCGCATCCTACTCTGTGACATCACATCCCCCTCTGTGACATCACATCCCCCTCTGACTTCACAGTTCCCTTTGACATCACATCCTACCCTATGACATCATATCCCCTCTGTGACATCGCAAGTCTCTTTTGACATCAAATCATCCTCTGTCATCACAGATCTCCTGTGATGTCACATTCTCCCCTGTGACATAACAGACCCTCTGTGACATCACATCCTCCTCTGTGACATCACAGCTCTCCTGTGACATCACATCCTCCTCTGTGCCATCACATCCTCCTCTGTGATATCACAGCTCTCCTATGACATCACACCTCCCCTATGACATCACATCCTCCTCTGTGACATCACATCCTCCCTGTGACGTCAGACCTCTTCTATGGCATCACAGATCTCCTACGACATCGCATCCTCCTCTGTGACATCACATGCTTACTGCGACATCACACCCTCCTCTGCGACATCACATCCTCCTCTGTGACTTCACAGTTCCCTTTGACATCACATCCTCCTCTGTGACATCATATCCCCTCTGTGACTTCGCATGTCTCTTATGACATCAAATCATCCTCTGTGACATCACAGATCTCCTGGGACATCACATTCTCCCCTGTGACATCACATCTACCTCTGTGACATCACATCCTCCTCTGTGACATAACAGCTCTCCCGTGGCATCACATCCTCCGCGGAGACATCACATTCCCCCTGCGGCCCCGCAACTCTCCAATGAAATCACATCCTCCTTCGTGACATCACAGTTCACCTATGTAATCACAGTTCCCCTGTGACATCATAGCCTCCTCTCTGACATTTAATCTTCCCGTGGGACATCACATTCTCCTCTGGGACATTGCATGTTTGCTGTGACATCACATCCTCCTCTGTGAATTCACATCCTCCTCTGTGACATCACAGGTCTCCTATGACATCAGATTCTCCTCTGTGAGCTTGAATCCTCCTCTGTGACATCACATCCCGCCCTGTGACATCACAGCCACCTGTGACATCACATCCACCTCTGTGACATCACATCCTCCTCTGTGACATCACATCCTCCACTGTGACATAACAGTTCTCCTGTGACATCACATCCTCCTCTGTGACATCACATCCTCAACTGTGACTTCACAGTTCCCTTTGACAGCATATCCTCCTCTGTGACATCATTTCCCCTCTGTGACATCGCATGTCTCTTATGACATCAAATCATCCTCTGTGACATCACAACCTCCTCTGTGACATCACATCCTCCATGAGACATCGCGTCTCTCCTATGACATCACATCTTCCTCTGTGACATCACATCCTCCCTGTCACGTCAGAGCTCTTCTATGACATCACAGATCTCCTATAACATCACACCCTCCTCTGCGACATCACATCCTCCTCTGTGACTTCACAGTTCCCTTTGACATCACATCCTCCTCTGTGACATCATATCCCCTCTGTGACTTCGCATGTCCCTTATGACATCAAATCATCCTCTGTGACATCACAGATCTCCTGGGACATCACATTCTCCCCTGTGACATCACATCTACCTCTGTGACATCACATCCTCCTCTGTGACATAACAGCTCTCCCGTGGCATCACATCCTCCGCGGTGACATCACATTCCCCCTGCGACCCCGCAACTCTCCAATGAAATCACATCCTCCTTCGTGACATCACAGCTCACCTATGTAATCACAGTTCCCCTGTGACATCATAGCCCCCTCTCTGACATTTAATCTTCCCGTGGGACATCACATTCTCCTCTGGGACATTGCATGTTTCCTGTGACATCACATCCTCCTCTGTGACATCACAGTTCCCCAATGACATCACATCCTCATCGGTGACATCACATGCTTACTGTGACATCACATCCTCCTCTGTGAATTCACATCCTCCTCTGTGACATCACAGGTCTCCTATGACATCAGATTCTCCTCTGTGAGCTTGAATCCTCCTCTGTGACATCACATCCCGCCCTGTGACATCACAGCGACCTGTGACATCACATCCACCTCTGTGACATCACATCCTCCTCTGTGACATCACATCCTCCACTGTGACATAACAGTTCTCCTGTGACATCACATCCTCCTCTGTGACATCACATCCTCAACTGTGACTTCACAGTTCCCTTTGACAGCATATCCTCCTCTGTGACATCATTTCCCCTCTGTGACATCGCATGTCTCTTATGACATCAAATCATCCTCTGTGACATCACAACCTCCTCTGTGACATCACATCCTCCATGAGACATCGCGTCTCTCCTATGACATCACATCCTCCTTCGTGACATCACAGCTCACCTATGTAATCACAGTTCCCCTGAGACATCATAGCCTCCTCTCTGTCATTTAATCTTCCTGTGGGACATCACATTCTCCTCTGGACATTGCATGTTTCCTGTGACATCACATCCTCCTCTGTGACATAACAGCTCTCCCGTGGCATCACATCCTCCGCGGTGACATCACATTCCCCCTGCGACCCCGCATCTCTCCAATGAAATCACATCCTCCTTCGTGACATCACAGCTCACCTATGTAATCACAGTTCCCCTGTGACATCATCGCCTCCTCTCCGACATTTAATCTTCCTCTGGGACATCCCATTCTCCTCTGGGACATTGCATGTTTCCTGTGACATCACATCCTCCTCTGTGACATCACTGATCTCCTGTGACATCACATTCTCCCCTGTGGCATTACAGCACCTCCGTGACATCGCATCCTCCTATGTGTCATCACATCCTCCTCTGTGACATCACAGCTCCCCTATGACATCACATCCTCATCGGTGACATCACATGCTTACTGCGACATCACATCCTCCTCTGTGAATTCACATCCTCCTCTGTGACATCACATCCCGCCCTGTGACATCACAGCAACCTGTGACATCACATCCGCCTCTGTGACATCACAGCTCTCCTGTGACATCACATCCTCCTCTGTGACATCACATCCTCCTCTGTGACATCACATCCTCCACTGTGACATAACAGTTCTCCTGTGACATCACATCCTCCTCTGTGACATCACATCCTCCTCTCTGACATCACATGCTTACTGAGACATCACATCCTCCTCTGCGACATCACATCCTCAACTGTGACTTCACAGTTCCCTTTGACATCATATCCTCCTCTGTGACATCATTTCCCCTCTGTGACATCGCATGTCTCTTATGACATCAAATCATCCTCTGTGACATCACATCCTCCTCTGTGACATCACATCCTCCATGAGACATCGCGTCTCTCCTATGACATCACATCCTCCTTCGTGACATCACAGCTCACCTATGTAATCACAGTTCCCCTGTGAGATCATAGCCTCCTCTCTGACATTTAATATTCCTCTGGGACATCACATTCTCCTCTGGGACATTGCATGTTTCCTGTGACATCACATCCTCCTCTGTGACATCACAGCTACCCTATGACATCACATCCTCCTCTGTGACATCACATCCCGCCCGGTGATATCACATGCTTACTGCAACATCACATCCTCCTCTGTGATATCACATCCTCCTCTGTGACATTCACAGGTCTCCGATGACATCAGATTCTCCTCTGTGAGCTTGCATCCTCCTCTGTGACATCTCATCCCGCCCTGTGACTTCACAGCGACCTGGGACATCATATCCTCATCTGTGGCATCACATCTTCCCCGTTACATCACAGCTCCCATGTGACATCACATCCTCCTCTGTAACATCACATCCTCCCCTGTGATATCAAAACTCCCAGTGACGTCACATCCTCCTCTGTGTCATCACATGTCTCCTATTACACCATATCCTCCCTGTGACATCGCATCCTCCGCTGTGTAATCACATCCCCTCTGTGACATCGCACGTCTTCTACGACATCACATCCACCTCTATGACATCGCATCCACATCCACCTCTGTGACATCATATCCCCTCTGTGAATTCGCATGTCTCTTATGACATCAAATCATCCTCTGTGACATCACAGATCTCCTGTGACATCACATTCTTCCCTGTGACATCACATCTACCTCTGTGACATCACATCCTCCTCTGTGACATAACAACTCTCCTGTGACATCACATCCTCCTCTGCGACATCACATCCTCCTCTGTGACATCACCGCTCTTCTATGACATCACAGCTCCCCTATGACATCACATCCTCCTCTGCGACAGCACATCCTCCTCTGTGACATCACATCCTCTTCTGTGAAATCACAGGTCTCCTATGACATCACAGCTCCCCTATTACATCACAGCCCCTCTGTGACATCACATCCCCCTCTGTGACATCACAGCTGTCCTGTGACATCACATCCTCCTCTGTGACATCACATCCTCCTCTGTGGCATCACATCCTCGTCTGTGACATCACTTGAACCCTAGGACATCACATCCTCCTCTGTGACATCACATCCCCCTCTGTGACATCACATCCACCTCTGTGACATCACATCCTCCCTGTCACGTCAGAGCTCTTCTATGACATCACAGATCTCCTATAACATCACACCCTCCTCTGCGACATCACATCCTCCTCTGTGACTTCACAGTTCCCTTTGACATCACATCCTCCTCTCTGACATCATATCCCCTCTGTGAATTCGCATGTCTCTTATGACATCAAATCATCCTCTGTGACATCACAGATCTCCTGTGACATCACATTCTCCCCTGTGACATCACATCTACCTCTGTGAAATCACATCCTCCTCTGTGACATCACAGATCTCCTGTGACATCACATCCTCCTCTGCGACATCACATCCTCCTCTGTGACATCACTGCTCTTCTATGACATCACAGCTCCCCTATGACATCACATCCTCCTCTGTGACAGCACATCCTCCTCTGTGACATCACATCCTCTTCTGTGAAATCACAGGTCTCCTATGACATCACAGCTCCCCTATTACATCACAGCCCCTCTGTGACATCACATCCTCCTCTGTGGCATCACATCCTCGTCTGTGACATCACTTGAACCCTAGGACATCACATCCTCCTCTGTGACATCACATCCTCCTCTGTGACATCACATCCCCCTCTGACTTCACAGTTCCCTTTGACATCACATCCTACCCTATGACATCATATCCCCTCTGTGACATCGCAAGTCTCTTTTGACATCAAATCATCCTCTGTCATCACAGATCTCCTGTGATGTCACATTCTCCCCTGTGACATAACAGACCCTCTGTGACATCACATCCTCCTCTGTGACATCACAGCTCTCCTGTGACATCACATCCTCCTCTGTGCCATCACATCCTCCTCTGTGATATCACAGCTCTCCTATGACATCACAGCTCCCCTATGACATCACATCCTCCTCTGTGACATCACATCCTCCCTGTGACGTCAGACCTCTTCTATGGCATCACAGATCTCCTATGACATCGCATCCTCCTCTGTGACATCACATGCTTACTGCGACATCACACCCTCCTCTGCGACATCACATCCTCCTCTGTGACTTCACAGTTCCCTTTGACATCACATCCTCCTCTGTGACATCATATCCCCTCTGTGACTTCGCATGTCTCTTATGACATCAAATCATCCTCTGTGACATCACAGATCTCCTGGGACATCACATTCTCCCCTGTGACATCACATCTACCTCTGTGACATCACATCCTCCTCTGTGACATCACATTCCCCCTGCGACCCCGCAACTCTCCAATGAAATCACATCCTCCTTCGTGACATCACAGCTCACCTATGTAATCACAGTTCCCCTGTGACATCATAGCCCCCACTCTGACATTTAATCTTCCCCTGGGACATCACATTCTACTCTGGGACATTGCATGTTTCCTGTGACATCACATCCTCCTCTGTGACATCACAGTTCCCCAATGACATCACATCCTCATCGGTGACATCGCATGCTTACTGTGACATCACATCCTCCTCTGTGAATTCACATCCTCCTCTGTGACATCACAGGTCTCCTATGACATCAGATTCTCCTCTGTGAGCTTGAATCCTCCTCTGTGACATCACATCCCGCCCTGTGACATCACAGCCACCTGTGACATCACATCCACCTCTGTGACATCACATCCTCCTCTGTGACATCACATCCTCCACTGTGACATAACAGTTCTCCTGTGACATCACATCCTCCTCTGTGACATCACATCCTCAACTGTGACTTCACAGTTCCCTTTGACAGCATATCCTCCTCTGTGACATCATTTCCCCTCTGTGACATCGCATGTCTCTTATGACATCAAATCATCCTCTGTGACATCACAACCTCCTCTGTGACATCACATCCTCCATGAGACATCGCGTCTCTCCTATGACATCACATCCTCCTTCGTGACATCACAGCTCACCTATGTAATCACAGTTCCCCTGTGACATCATCGCCTCCTCTCCGACATTTAATCTTCCTCTGGGACATCACATTCTCCTCTGGGACATTGCATGTTTCCTGTGACATCACATCCTCCTCTGTGACATCACTGATCTCCTGTGACATCACATTCTCCCCTGTGGCATTACAGCACCTCCGTGACATCGCATCCTCCTATTTGTCATCACATCCTCCTCTGTGACATCACAGCTCCCCTATGACATCACATCCTCATCGGTGACATCACATGCTTACTGCGACATCACATCCTCCTCTGTGAATTCACATCCTCCTCTGTGACATCACAGGTCTCCTATGACATCACATTCTCCTCTGTGAGCTTGCATCCTCCTCTGTGACATCACATCCCGCCCTGTGACATCACAGCAACCTGTGACATCACATCCGCCTCTGTGACATTACAGCTCTCCTGTGACATCACATCCTCCTCTGTGACATCACATCCTCCTCTGTGACATCACATCCTCCACTGTGACATAACAGTTCTCCTGTGACATCACATCCTCCTCTCTGACATCACATCCTCCTCTCTGACATCACATGCTTACTGCGACATCACATCCTCCTCTGCGACATCACATCCTCAACTGTGACTTCACAGTTCCCTTTGACATCATATCCTCCTCTGTGACATCATTTCCCCTCTGTGACATCGCATGTCTCTTATGACATCAAATCATCCTCTGTGACATCACAACCTCCTCTGTGACATCACATCCTCCATGAGACATCGCGTCTCTCCTATGACATCACATCCTCCTTCGTGACATCACAGCTCACCTATGTAATCACAGTTCCCCTGTAAGATCATCGCCTCCTCTCTGACATTTAATCTTCCTCTGGGACATCACATTCTCCTCTGGGACATTGCATGTTTCCTGTGACATCACATCCTCCTCTGTGACATCACAGCTCCCCTATGACATCACATCCTCCTCTGTGACATCACATCCTCCTCTCTGACATCACATCCTCCTCTCTGACATCACAGCTCTCCTATGACATCACAGCTCCCCTATGACATCACATCCTCCTCTGTGACATCACATCCCGCCCGGTGATATCACATGCTTACTGCAACATCACATCCTCCTCTGTGATATCACATCCTCCTCTATGACATTCACAGGTCTCCGATGTCATCAGATTCTCCTCTGTGAGCTTGCATCCTCCTCTGTGACATCTCATCCCGCCCTGTGACTTCACAGCGACCTGGGACATCATATCCTCATCTGTGGCATCACATCTTCCCCGTTACTTCACAGCTCCCATGTGACATCACATCCTCCTCTGTAACATCACATCCTCCCCTGTGATATCAAAACTCCCAGTGACGTCACATCCTCCTCTGTGTCATCACGTCTCCTATTACACCATATCCTCCCTGTGACATCGCATCCTCCGCTGTGTAATCACATCCCCTCTGTGACATCGCACGTCTTCTACGACATCACATCCACCTCTATGACATCGCAACCACATCCACCTCTGTGACATCATATCCCCTCTGTGAATTCGCCTGTCTCTTATGACATCAAATCATCCTCTGTGACATCACAGATCTCCTGTGACATCACATTCTCCCCTGTGACATCACATCTACCTCTGTGACATCACATCCTCCTCTGTGACATAACAACTCTCCTGTGACATCACATCCTCCTCTGCGACATCACATCCTCCTCTGTGACTTCACAGTTCCCTTTGACGTCACATCCTCCTCTCTGACATCATATCCCCTCTGCGAATTCGCATGTCTCTTATGACATCAAATCATCCTCTGTGACATCACAGATCTCCTGTGACATCACATTCTCCTCTGTGACATCACATCTACCTCTGTGACATCACATCCTCCTCTGTGACATCACAGATCTCCTGTGACATCACATCCTCTTCTGCGACATCACATCCTCCTCTGTGACATCACCGCTCTTCTATGACATCACAGCTCCCCTATGACATCACATCCTCCTCTGTGACAGCACATCCTCCTCTGTGACATCACATCCTCTTCTGTGAAATCACAGGTCTCCTATGACATCACAGCTCCCCTATTACATCACAGCCCCTCTGTGACATCACATCCTCCTCTGTGAAATCACAGCTCTCCTGTGACATCACATCCTCCTCTGTGACATCACATCCTCCTCTGTGGCATCACATCCTCGTCTGTGACATCACTTGAACCCTAGGACATCACATCCTCCTCTGTGACATCACATCCCCCTCTGACTTCACAGTTCCCTTTGACATCACATCCTACCCTATGACATCATATCCCCTCTGTGACATCGCAAGTCTCTTTTGACATCAAATCATCCTCTGTCATCACAGATCTCCTGTGATGTCACATTCTCCCCTGTGACATAACAGACCCTCTGTGACATCACATCCTCCTCTGTGACATCACAGCTCTCCTGTGACATCACAGTTCCCCTATGACATCACATCCTCCTCTGTGACATCACATCCTCCCTGTGACGTCAGAGCTCTTCTATGGCATCACAGATCTCCTATGACATCACACCCTCCTCTGCGACATCACATCCTCCTCTGTGACTTCACAGTTCCCTTTGACATCACATCCTCCTCTGTGACATCATATCCCCTCTGTGACTTCGCATGTCTCTTATGACATCAAATCATCCTCTGTGACATCACAGATCTCCTGGGACATCACATTCTCCCCTGTGACATCACATCTACCTCTGTGACATCACATCCTCCTCTGTGACATAACAGCTCTCCCGTGGCATCACATCCTCCGCGGTGACATCACATTCCCCCTGCGGCCCCGCAACTCTCCAATGAAATCACATCCTCCTTCGTGACATCACAGTTCACCTATGTAATCACAGTTCCCCTGTGACATCATAGCCTCCTCTCTGACATTTAATCTTCCCGTGGGACATCACATTCTCCTCTGGGACATTGCATGTTTGCTGTGACATCACATCCTCCTCTGTGAATTCACATCCTCCTCTGTGACATCACAGGTCTCCTATGACATCAGATTCTCCTCTGTGAGCTTGAATCCTCCTCTGTGACATCACATCCCGCCCTGTGACATCACAGCCACCTGTGACATCACATCCACCTCTGTGACATCACATCCTCCTCTGTGACATCACATCCTCCACTGTGACATAACAGTTCTCCTGTGACATCACATCCTCCTCTGTGACATCACATCCTCAACTGTGACTTCACAGTTCCCTTTGACAGCATATCCTCCTCTGTGACATCATTTCCCCTCTGTGACATCGCATGTCTCTTATGACATCAAATCATCCTCTGTGACATCACAACCTCCTCTGTGACATCACATCCTCCATGAGACATCGCGTCTCTCCTATGACATCACATCCTCCTCTGTGACATCACATCCTCCCTGTCACGTCAGAGCTCTTCTATGACATCACAGATCTCCTATAACATCACACCCTCCTCTGCGACATCACATCCTCCTCTGTGACTTCACAGTTCCCTTTGACATCACATCCTCCTCTGTGACATCATATCCCCTCTGTGACTTCGCATGTCCCTTATGACATCAAATCATCCTCTGTGACATCACAGATCTCCTGGGACATCACATTCTCCCCTGTGACATCACATCTACCTCTGTGACATCACATCCTCCTCTGTGACATAACAGCTCTCCCGTGGCATCACATCCTCCGCGGTGACATCACATTCCCCCTGCGACCCCGCAACTCTCCAATGAAATCACATCCTCCTTCGTGACATCACAGCTCACCTATGTAATCACAGTTCCCCTGTGACATCATAGCCCCCTCTCTGACATTTAATCTTCCCCTGGGACATCACATTCTCCTCTGGGACATTGCATGTTTCCTGTGACATCACATCCTCCTCTGTGACATCACAGTTCCCCAATGACATCACATCCTCATCGGTGACATCACATGCTTACTGTGACATCACATCCTCCTCTGTGAATTCACATCCTCCTCTGTGACATCACAGGTCTCCTATGACATCAGATTCTCCTCTGTGAGCTTGAATCCTCCTCTGTGACATCACATCCCGCCCTGTGACATCACAGCGACCTGTGACATCACATCCACCTCTGTGACATCACATCCTCCTCTGTGACATCACATCCTCCACTGTGACATAACAGTTCTCCTGTGACATCACATCCTCCTCTGTGACATCACATCCTCAACTGTGACTTCACAGTTCCCTTTGACAGCATATCCTCCTCTGTGACATCATTTCCCCTCTGTGACATCGCATGTCTCTTATGACATCAAATCATCCTCTGTGACATCACAACCTCCTCTGTGACATCACATCCTCCATGAGACATCGCGTCTCTCCTATGACATCACATCCTCCTTCGTGACATCACAGCTCACCTATGTAATCACAGTTCCCCTGAGACATCATAGCCTCCTCTCTGTCATTTAATCTTCCTGTGGGACATCACATTCTCCTCTGGACATTGCATGTTTCCTGTGACATCACATCCTCCTCTGTGACATAACAGCTCTCCCGTGGCATCACATCCTCCGCGGTGACATCACATTCCCCCTGCGACCCCGCATCTCTCCAATGAAATCACATCCTCCTTCGTGACATCACAGCTCACCTATGTAATCACAGTTCCCCTGTGACATCATCGCCTCCTCTCCGACATTTAATCTTCCTCTGGGACATCCCATTCTCCTCTGGGACATTGCATGTTTCCTGTGACATCACATCCTCCTCTGTGACATCACTGATCTCCTGTGACATCACATTCTCCCCTGTGGCATTACAGCACCTCCGTGACATCGCATCCTCCTATGTGTCATCACATCCTCCTCTGTGACATCACAGCTCCCCTATGACATCACATCCTCATCGGTGACATCACATGCTTACTGCGACATCACATCCTCCTCTGTGAATTCACATCCTCCTCTGTGACATCACATCCCGCCCTGTGACATCACAGCAACCTGTGACATCACATCCGCCTCTGTGACATCACAGCTCTCCTGTGACATCACATCCTCCTCTGTGACATCACATCCTCCTCTGTGACATCACATCCTCCACTGTGACATAACAGTTCTCCTGTGACATCACATCCTCCTCTGTGACATCACATCCTCCTCTCTGACATCACATGCTTACTGAGACATCACATCCTCCTCTGCGACATCACATCCTCAACTGTGACTTCACAGTTCCCTTTGACATCATATCCTCCTCTGTGACATCATTTCCCCTCTGTGACATCGCATGTCTCTTATGACATCAAATCATCCTCTGTGACATCACATCCTCCTCTGTGACATCACATCCTCCAGGAGACATCGCGTCTCTCCTATGACATCACATCCTCCTTCGTGACATCACAGCTCACCTATGTAATCACAGTTCCCCTGTGAGATCATAGCCTCCTCTCTGACATTTAATATTCCTCTGGGACATCACATTCTCCTCTGGGACATTGCATGTTTCCTGTGACATCACATCCTCCTCTGTGACATCACAGCTACCCTATGACATCACATCCTCCTCTGTGACATCACATCCCGCCCGGTGATATCACATGCTTACTGCAACATCACATCCTCCTCTGTGATATCACATCCTCCTCTGTGACATTCACAGGTCTCCGATGACATCAGATTCTCCTCTGTGAGCTTGCATCCTCCTCTGTGACATCTCATCCCGCCCTGTGACTTCACAGCGACCTGGGACATCATATCCTCATCTGTGGCATCACATCTTCCCCGTTACATCACAGCTCCCATGTGACATCACATCCTCCTCTGTAACATCACATCCTCCCCTGTGATATCAAAACTCCCAGTGACGTCACATCCTCCTCTGTGTCATCACATGTCTCCTATTACACCATATCCTACCTGTGACATCGCATCCTCCACTGTGTAATCACATCCCCTCTGTGACATCGCACGTCTTCTACGACATCACATCCACCTCTATGACATCGCATCCACATCCACCTCTGTGACATCATATACCCTCTGTGAATTCGCATGTCTCTTATGACATCAAATCATCCTCTGTGACATCACAGATCTCCTGTGACATCACATTCTTCCCTGTGACATCACATCTACCTCTGTGACATCACATCCTCTTCTGTGACATAACAACTCTCCTGTGACATCACATCCTCCTCTGCGACATCACATCCTCCTCTGTGACATCACCGCTCTTCTATGACATCACAGCTCCCCTATGACATCACATCCTCCTCTGTGACAGCACATCCTCCTCTGTGACATCACATCCTCTTCTGTGAAATCACAGGTCTCCTATGACATCACAGCTCCCCTATTACATCACAGCCCCTCTGTGACATCACATCCCCCTCTGTGACATCACAGCTGTCCTGTGACATCACATCCTCCTCTGTGACATCACATCCTCCTCTGTGGCATCACATCCTCGTCTGTGACATCACTTGAACCCTAGGACATCACATCCTCCTCTGTGACATCACATCCCCCTCTGTGACATCACATCCACCTCTGTGACATCACATCCTCCCTGTCACGTCAGAGCTCTTCTATGACATCACAGATCTCCTATAACATCACACCCTCCTCTGCGACATCACATCCTCCTCTGTGACTTCACAGTTCCCTTTGACATCACATCCTCCTCTCTGACATCATATCCCCTCTGTGAATTCACATGTCTCTTATGACATCAAATCATCCTCTGTGACATCACAGATCTCCTGTGACATCACATTCTCCCCTGTGACATCACATCTACCTCTGTGAAATCACATCCTCCTCTGTGACATCACAGATCTCCTGTGACATCACATCCTCCTCTGCGACATCACATCCTCCTCTGTGACATCACTGCTCTTCTATGACATCACAGCTCCCCTATGACATCACATCCTCCTCTGTGACAGCACATCCTCCTCTGTGACATCACATCCTCTTCTGTGAAATCACAGGTCTCCTATGACATCACAGCTCCCCTATTACATCACAGCCCCTCTGTGACATCACATCCTCCTCTGTGGCATCACATCCTCGTCTGTGACATCACTTGAACCCTAGGACATCACATCCTCCTCTGTGACATCACATCCTCCTCTGTGACATCACATCCCCCTCTGACTTCACAGTTCCCTTTGACATCACATCCTACCCTATGACATCATATCCCCTCTGTGACATCGCAAGTCTCTTTTGACATCAAATCATCCTCTGTCATCACAGATCTCCTGTGATGTCACATTCTCCCCTGTGACATAACAGACCCTCTGTGACATCACATCCTCCTCTGTGACATCACAGCTCTCCTGTGACATCACATCCTCCTCTGTGCCATCACATCCTCCTCTGTGATATCACAGCTCTCCTATGACATCACAGCTCCCCTATGACATCACATCCTCCTCTGTGACATCACATCCTCCCTGTGACGTCAGACCTCTTCTATGGCATCACAGATCTCCTATGACATCGCATCCTCCTCTGTGACATCACATGCTTACTGCGACATCACACCCTCCTCTGCGACATCACATCCTCCTCTGTGACTTCACAGTTCCCTTTGACATCACATCCTCCTCTGTGACATCATATCCCCTCTGTGACTTCGCATGTCTCTTATGACATCAAATCATCCTCTGTGACATCACAGATCTCCTGGGACATCACATTCTCCCCTGTGACATCACATCTACCTCTGTGACATCACATCCTCCTCTGTGACATCACATTCCCCCTGCGACCCCGCAACTCTCCAATGAAATCACATCCTCCTTCGTGACATCACAGCTCACCTATGTAATCACAGTTCCCCTGTGACATCATAGCCCCCACTCTGACATTTAATCTTCCCCTGGGACATCACATTCTACTCTGGGACATTGCATGTTTCCTGTGACATCACATCCTCCTCTGTGACATCACAGTTCCCCAATGACATCACATCCTCATCGGTGACATCGCATGCTTACTGTGACATCACATCCTCCTCTGTGAATTCACATCCTCCTCTGTGACATCACAGGTCTCCTATGACATCAGATTCTCCTCTGTGAGCTTGAATCCTCCTCTGTGACATCACATCCCGCCCTGTGACATCACAGCCACCTGTGACATCACATCCACCTCTGTGACATCACATCCTCCTCTGTGACATCACATCCTCCACTGTGACATAACAGTTCTCCTGTGACATCACATCCTCCTCTGTGACATCACATCCTCAACTGTGACTTCACAGTTCCCTTTGACAGCATATCCTCCTCTGTGACATCATTTCCCCTCTGTGACATCGCATGTCTCTTATGACATCAAATCATCCTCTGTGACATCACAACCTCCTCTGTGACATCACATCCTCCATGAGACATCGCGTCTCTCCTATGACATCACATCCTCCTTCGTGACATCACAGCTCACCTATGTAATCACAGTTCCCCTGTGACATCATCGCCTCCTCTCCGACATTTAATCTTCCTCTGGGACATCACATTCTCCTCTGGGACATTGCATGTTTCCTGTGACATCACATCCTCCTCTGTGACATCACTGATCTCCTGTGACATCACATTCTCCCCTGTGGCATTACAGCACCTCCGTGACATCGCATCCTCCTATTTGTCATCACATCCTCCTCTGTGACATCACAGCTCCCCTATGACATCACATCCTCATCGGTGACATCACATGCTTACTGCGACATCACATCCTCCTCTGTGAATTCACATCCTCCTCTGTGACATCACAGGTCTCCTATGACATCACATTCTCCTCTGTGAGCTTGCATCCTCCTCTGTGACATCACATCCCGCCCTGTGACATCACAGCAACCTGTGACATCACATCCGCCTCTGTGACATTACAGCTCTCCTGTGACATCACATCCTCCTCTGTGACATCACATCCTCCTCTGTGACATCACATCCTCCACTGTGACATAACAGTTCTCCTGTGACATCACATCCTCCTCTCTGACATCACATCCTCCTCTCTGACATCACATGCTTACTGCGACATCACATCCTCCTCTGCGACATCACATCCTCAACTGTGACTTCACAGTTCCCTTTGACATCATATCCTCCTCTGTGACATCATTTCCCCTCTGTGACATCGCATGTCTCTTATGACATCAAATCATCCTCTGTGACATCACAACCTCCTTTGTGACATCACATCCTCCATGAGACATCGCGTCTCTCCTATGACATCACATCCTCCTTCGTGACATCACAGCTCACCTATGTAATCACAGTTCCCCTGTAAGATCATAGCCTCCTCTCTGACATTTAATCTTCCTCTGGGACATCACATTCTCCTCTGGGACATTGCATGTTTCCTGTGACATCACATCCTCCTCTGTGACATCACAGCTCCCCTATGACATCACATCCTCCTCTGTGACATCACATCCTCCTCTCTGACATCACAGCTCTCCTATGACATCACAGCTCCCCTATGACATCACATCCTCCTCTGTGACATCACATCCCGCCCGGTGATATCACATGCTTACTGCAACATCACATCCTCCTCTGTGATATCACATCCTCCTCTATGACATTCACAGGTCTCCGATGTCATCAGATTCTCCTCTGTGAGCTTGCATCCTCCTCTGTGACATCTCATCCCGCCCTGTGACTTCACAGCGACCTGGGACATCATATCCTCATCTGTGGCATCACATCTTCCCCGTTACTTCACAGCTCCCATGTGACATCACATCCTCCTCTGTAACATCACATCCTCCCCTGTGATATCAAAACTCCCAGTGACGTCACATCCTCCTCTGTGTCATCACGTCTCCTATTACACCATATCCTCCCTGTGACATCGCATCCTCCGCTGTGTAATCACATCCCCTCTGTGACATCGCACGTCTTCTATGACATCACATCCACCTCTATGACATCGCAACCACATCCACCTCTGTGACATCATATCCCCTCTGTGAATTCGCCTGTCTCTTATGACATCAAATCATCCTCTGTGACATCACAGATCTCCTGTGACATCACATTCTCCCCTGTGACATCACATCTACCTCTGTGACATCACATCCTCCTCTGTGACATAACAACTCTCCTGTGACATCACATCCTCCTCTGCGACATCACATCCTCCTCTGTGACTTCACAGTTCCCTTTGACGTCACATCCTCCTCTCTGACATCATATCCCCTCTGCGAATTCGCATGTCTCTTATGACATCAAATCATCCTCTGTGACATCACAGATCTCCTGTGACATCACATTCTCCTCTGTGACATCACATCTACCTCTGTGACATCACATCCTCCTCTGTGACATCACAGATCTCCTGTGACATCACATCCTCTTCTGCGACATCACATCCTCCTCTGTGACATCACCGCTCTTCTATGACATCACAGCTCCCCTATGACATCACATCCTCCTCTGTGACAGCACATCCTCCTCTGTGACATCACATCCTCTTCTGTGAAATCACAGGTCTCCTATGACATCACAGCTCCCCTATTACATCACAGCCCCTCTGTGACATCACATCCTCCTCTGTGAAATCACAGCTCTCCTGTGACATCACATCCTCCTCTGTGACATCACATCCTCCTCTGTGGCATCACATCCTCGTCTGTGACATCACTTGAACCCTAGGACATCACATCCTCCTCTGTGACATCACATCCCCCTCTGACTTCACAGTTCCCTTTGACATCACATCCTACCCTATGACATCATATCCCCTCTGTGACATCGCAAGTCTCTTTTGACATCAAATCATCCTCTGTCATCACAGATCTCCTGTGATGTCACATTCTCCCCTGTGACATAACAGACCCTCTGTGACATCACATCCTCCTCTGTGACATCACAGCTCTCCTGTGACATCACAGTTCCCCTATGACATCACATCCTCCTCTGTGACATCACATCCTCCCTGTGACGTCAGAGCTCTTCTATGGCATCACAGATCTCCTATGACATCACACCCTCCTCTGCGACATCACATCCTCCTCTGTGACTTCACAGTTCCCTTTGACATCACATCCTCCTCTGTGACATCATATCCCCTCTGTGACTTCGCATGTCTCTTATGACATCAAATCATCCTCTGTGACATCACAGATCTCCTGGGACATCACATTCTCCCCTGTGACATCACATCTACCTCTGTGACATCACATCCTCCTCTGTGACATAACAGCTCTCCCGTGGCATCACATCCTCCGCGGTGACATCACATTCCCCCTGCGGCCCCGCAACTCTCCAATGAAATCACATCCTCCTTCGTGACATCACAGTTCACCTATGTAATCACAGTTCCCCTGTGACATCATAGCCTCCTCTCTGACATTTAATCTTCCCGTGGGACATCACATTCTCCTCTGGGACATTGCATGTTTGCTGTGACATCACATCCTCCTCTGTGAATTCACATCCTCCTCTGTGACATCACAGGTCTCCTATGACATCAGATTCTCCTCTGTGAGCTTGAATCCTCCTCTGTGACATCACATCCCGCCCTGTGACATCACAGCCACCTGTGACATCACATCCACCTCTGTGACATCACATCCTCCTCTGTGACATCACATCCTCCACTGTGACATAACAGTTCTCCTGTGACATCACATCCTCCTCTGTGACATCACATCCTCAACTGTGACTTCACAGTTCCCTTTGACAGCATATCCTCCTCTGTGACATCATTTCCCCTCTGTGACATCGCATGTCTCTTATGACATCAAATCATCCTCTGTGACATCACAACCTCCTCTGTGACATCACATCCTCCATGAGACATCGCGTCTCTCCTATGACATCACATCCTCCTCTGTGACATCACATCCTCCCTGTGACGTCAGAGCTCTTCTATGACATCACAGATCTCCTATAACATCACACCCTCCTCTGCGACATCACATCCTCCTCTGTGACTTCACAGTTCCCTTTGACATCACATCCTCCTCTGTGACATCATATCCCCTCTGTGACTTCGCATGTCCCTTATGACATCAAATCATCCTCTGTGACATCACAGATCTCCTGGGACATCACATTCTCCCCTGTGACATCACATCTACCTCTGTGACATCACATCCTCCTCTGTGACATAACAGCTCTCCCGTGGCATCACATCCTCCGCGGTGACATCACATTCCCCCTGCGACCCCGCAACTCTCCAATGAAATCACATCCTCCTTCGTGACATCACAGCTCACCTATGTAATCACAGTTCCCCTGTGACATCATAGCCCCCTCTCTGACATTTAATCTTCCCCTGGGACATCACATTCTCCTCTGGGACATTGCATGTTTCCTGTGACATCACATCCTCCTCTGTGACATCACAGTTCCCCAATGACATCACATCCTCATCGGTGACATCACATGCTTACTGTGACATCACATCCTCCTCTGTGAATTCACATCCTCCTCTGTGACATCACAGGTCTCCTATGACATCAGATTCTCCTCTGTGAGCTTGAATCCTCCTCTGTGACATCACATCCCGCCCTGTGACATCACAGCCACCTGTGACATCACATCCACCTCTGTGACATCACATCCTCCTCTGTGACATCACATCCTCCACTGTGACATAACAGTTCTCCTGTGACATCACATCCTCCTCTGTGACATCACATCCTCAACTGTGACTTCACAGTTCCCTTTGACAGCATATCCTCCTCTGTGACATCATTTCCCCTCTGTGACATCGCATGTCTCTTATGACATCAAATCATCCTCTGTGACATCACAACCTCCTCTGTGACATCACATCCTCCATGAGACATCGCGTCTCTCCTATGACATCACATCCTCCTTCGTGACATCACAGCTCACCTATGTAATCACAGTTCCCCTGAGACATCATAGCCTCCTCTCTGTCATTTAATCTTCCTGTGGGACATCACATTCTCCTCTGGACATTGCATGTTTCCTGTGACATCACATCCTCCTCTGTGACATAACAGCTCTCCCGTGGCATCACATCCTCCGCGGTGACATCACATTCCCCCTGCGACCCCGCATCTCTCCAATGAAATCACATCCTCCTTCGTGACATCACAGCTCACCTATGTAATCACAGTTCCCCTGTGACATCATCGCCTCCTCTCCGACATTTAATCTTCCTCTGGGACATCCCATTCTCCTCTGGGACATTGCATGTTTCCTGTGACATCACATCCTCCTCTGTGACATCACTGATCTCCTGTGACATCACATTCTCCCCTGTGGCATTACAGCACCTCCGTGACATCGCATCCTCCTATGTGTCATCACATCCTCCTCTGTGACATCACAGCTCCCCTATGACATCACATCCTCATCGGTGACATCACATGCTTACTGCGACATCACATCCTCCTCTGTGAATTCACATCCTCCTCTGTGACATCACATCCCGCCCTGTGACATCACAGCAACCTGTGACATCACATCCGCCTCTGTGACATCACAGCTCTCCTGTGACATCACATCCTCCTCTGTGACATCACATCCTCCTCTGTGACATCACATCCTCCACTGTGACATAACAGTTCTCCTGTGACATCACATCCTCCTCTGTGACATCACATCCTCCTCTCTGACATCACATGCTTACTGAGACATCACATCCTCCTCTGCGACATCACATCCTCAACTGTGACTTCACAGTTCCCTTTGACATCATATCCTCCTCTGTGACATCATTTCCCCTCTGTGACATCGCATGTCTCTTATGACATCAAATCATCCTCTGTGACATCACATCCTCCTCTGTGACATCACATCCTCCATGAGACATCGCGTCTCTCCTATGACATCACATCCTCCTTCGTGACATCACAGCTCACCTATGTAATCACAGTTCCCCTGTGAGATCATAGCCTCCTCTCTGACATTTAATATTCCTCTGGGACATCACATTCTCCTCTGGGACATTGCATGTTTCCTGTGACATCACATCCTCCTCTGTGACATCACAGCTACCCTATGACATCACATCCTCCTCTGTGACATCACATCCCGCCCGGTGATATCACATGCTTACTGCAACATCACATCCTCCTCTGTGATATCACATCCTCCTCTGTGACATTCACAGGTCTCCGATGACATCAGATTCTCCTCTGTGAGCTTGCATCCTCCTCTGTGACATCTCATCCCGCCCTGTGACTTCACAGCGACCTGGGACATCATATCCTCATCTGTGGCATCACATCTTCCCCGTTACATCACAGCTCCCATGTGACATCACATCCTCCTCTGTAACATCACATCCTCCCCTGTGATATCAAAACTCCCAGTGACGTCACATCCTCCTCTGTGTCATCACATGTCTCCTATTACACCATATCCTACCTGTGACATCGCATCCTCCGCTGTGTAATCACATCCCCTCTGTGACATCGCACGTCTTCTACGACATCACATCCACCTCTATGACATCGCATCCACATCCACCTCTGTGACATCATATACCCTCTGTGAATTCGCATGTCTCTTATGACATCAAATCATCCTCTGTGACATCACAGATCTCCTGTGACATCACATTCTTCCCTGTGACATCACATCTACCTCTGTGACATCACATCCTCCTCTGTGACATAACAACTCTCCTGTGACATCACATCCTCCTCTGCGACATCACATCCTCCTCTGTGACATCACCGCTCTTCTATGACATCACAGCTCCCCTATGACATCACATCCTCCTCTGTGACAGCACATCCTCCTCTGTGACATCACATCCTCTTCTGTGAAATCACAGGTCTCCTATGACATCACAGCTCCCCTATTACATCACAGCCCCTCTGTGACACCACATCCCCCTCTGTGACATCACAGCTGTCCTGTGACATCACATCCTCCTCTGTGACATCACATCCTCCTCTGTGGCATCACAACCTCGTCTGTGACATCACTTGAACCCTAGGACATCACATCCTCCTCTGTGACATCACATCCCCCTCTGTGACATCACATCCACCTCTGTGACATCACATCCTCCCTGTCACGTCAGAGCTCTTCTATGACATCACAGATCTCCTATAACATCACACCCTCCTCTGCGACATCACATCCTCCTCTGTGACTTCACAGTTCCCTTTGACATCACATCCTCCTCTCTGACATCATATCCCCTCTGTGAATTCACATGTCTCTTATGACATCAAATCATCCTCTGTGACATCACAGATCTCCTGTGACATCACATTCTCCCCTGTGACATCACATCTACCTCTGTGAAATCACATCCTCCTCTGTGACATCACAGATCTCCTGTGACATCACATCCTCCTCTGCGACATCACATCCTCCTCTGTGACATCACTGCTCTTCTATGACATCACAGCTCCCCTATGACATCACATCCTCCTCTGTGACAGCACATCCTCCTCTGTGACATCACATCCTCTTCTGTGAAATCACAGGTCTCCTATGA
>NW_026138334.1:0-26429 GCF_025592945.1 Manacus candei
CCATGACCCCCCTTGACCCCTCCTGACCCCCCCAACCCCCCTGACGCCCCTTGACCCCCCCCGACCCCCCTCACCCCCCTTGACCCCTCCCTGACCCCCCGACCCCTCTTGACCCCTCCTGACCCTCCTGACCCCCCCTTCACCCCCCTGACCCCCTCTGACCCCCATGACCCCCCTTCACCCCCCCGACCCCCCCTGACCCCCCTCAACCCCTCCTGACCCCCCTTGACCCCCCTTGACCCCCCCTGACCCCCCCAACCCCCCTAACCCCACCTGACCCCCCCTGACCCCCCTTTACCCCCCTGATCCCCCCCGACCCCCCCTGACCACCCCTGACCCCCTTTGACCCCCTTGACCCCCCCAATCCCTCCTGGCCCCCCCTGACCCCCCCCAACCCCCTCCTGACTCCCCCCAACCCCCTCTCTGCCCCCCCCGACCCCCTCTTGACGCCCCCAACCCTCTCTGCCCCCTCCCTGACCCCCTGACCCCCCTTTCCCCCCTTTCCCCCCTTTCCCCCCAGCCCCCTCTGACCACCCCCAACCCCCCCCGACCCCCCCCGACCCCCCCTTTCCCTCCCTGACCCCCCCTGCCCCTGCTGACCCCCCTTTCCCCCCAGCCCCCTCTAACCCCCCAACCCCCTCCTGCCTCCCCCTCAACCCCCCCCCGACCCCCCCTTTCCCCTCCTGACCCCCCCCGACCCCCCCTTTCCCCCCCTGCCCCTGCTGACCCCCCTTTCCCCCCAGCTGGCCCCGCTGAGCCGGGGGGGTTTCCCGGTGCCCCCCGAGCTGCGGCAGCAGCAGCAGGAGCTGCTCCGGCGGATCCAGGGGCTGCGGGCGCGGATCCAGGGGGGGGACCCCCAATTCCGCAGGGGTGAGGCCGGTTATCCCAGTTATCCCAGTTATCCCAGTGATCCCAGTTATCCCAGTTATCCCAGTTATCCCAGTGATCCCAGTGATCCCAGTTATCCCAGTGATCCCAGTTATCCCAGTTATCCCAGTGTATCCCAGTTATCCCAGTTATCCCAGTTATCCCAGTTATCCCAGTTATCCCGGTTATCCTGGTGTATCCCGGTGTGTCCCAGTTATCCCAGTTATCCCAGTGTGTCCCAGTTATCCCAGTGTGTCCCAGTTATCCCAGTGTGTCCCAGTTATCCCAGTTATCTCAGTTATCCCAGTGTATCCCAGTGTGTCCCAGTATATCCTGGTGTATCCCAGTGTATCCCAGTTATCCCAGTTATCCCAGTGTGTCCCAGTTATCCCAGTGTATCCCAGTTATCCCAGTGTATCCTGGTGTATCCTGGTTATCCAGGTTTGTCCCGGTGTGTCCCAGTTATCCCAGTTATCCCAGTGTATCCCAGTTATCCCAGTTATCCCAGTTATCCCAGTTATCCCAGTTATCCTGGTGTATCTCAGTTATCCCAGTTATCCCAGTTATCCCAGTTATCCCAGTTATCCCGGTGTATCCTGGTTATCCAGGTTTGTCCCGGTGTGTCCCAGTTATCCCAGTTATCCCAGTTATCCTGGTGTATCTCAGTTATCCCAGTTATCCCGGTGTATCCTGGTTATCCCAGTGTATCCCAGTGTATCCCAGTTATCCCAGTGTATCCCAGTTATCCCAGTTATCCCAGTTATCCCAGTTATCCCAGTTATCCCAGTTATCCCAGTGTGTCCCAGTTATCCCAGTTATCCCAGTTATCCCAGTTATCCCAGTTATCCCAGTGTGTCCCAGTTATCCCAGTTATCCCAGTGTATCCCGGTTATCCCAGTGTGTCCCAGTTATCCCAGTGTGTCTCAGTTATCCCAGTGTGTCCCAGTTATCCCAGTATATCCTGGTGTATCCCAGTGTGTCCCAGTTATCCTGGTGTATCCCAGTGTATCCCAGTTATCCCAGTGTGTCCCAGTTATCCCAGTTATCCCAGTGTATCCTGGTGTATCCTGGTTATCCAGGTTTGTCCCGGTGTGTCCCAGTTATCCCAGTTATCCCAGTGTATCCCAGTTATCCCAGTGTATCCCACTTATTCCGGTGTATCCTGGTTTGTCCCAGTGTATCCCAGTTATCCCAGTTATCCCAGTTATCCCAGTGTATCCCCATTATCCCAGTGTGTCCCAGTGTATCCCAGTTATCCCAGTGTATCCCAGTTATCCCAGTATATCCCAGTTATCCCAGTGTGTCCCAGTTATCCCAGTGTGTCCCAGTTATCCCAGTTATCCCAGTTATCCCAGTGTATCCTGGTGTATCCCAGTGTATCCCGGTTTGTTCCCAGTTATCCCAGTTTGTCCCGGTGTATCCCAATTATCCCAGTGTATCCCAGTTTTCCCCAGTGTTTATCCTGATTTTTATCCCAGTTTTTCCTGGTGTTTATCCTGATTTTATCCCAGTTTCTCTCCCAGTTTTTCCTGATGTTTATCCTGTTTTTATCTCAGTTTTTCCCAGTATTTATCCTGGTTTTTCTCCCGGTTTCTCTCCTGTTTTTCCTGATGTTTATCCTGGATTTTATCCCAGTTTTCCCCAGTATTTATCCTGTTTTTATCCCAGTTTTTCCCAGTGTTTATCCTGGTTTTTATCCCAGTTTTTCCCAGTGTTTATCCTGGTTTTTATCCCAGTTTTTCCCAGTGTTTATCCTGGTTTTTATCCCAGTTTTCCCCAGTATTTATCCTGTTTTTATCCCAGTTTCTCTCCTGTTTTTATCCCAGTGTTTATCCTGATTTTTATCCTGGTTTCTCTCCCAGTTTTTCCCAATGTTTATCCTGGTTTTTATCCTGATTTCTCTCCGTTTTTTCCTGGTTTTTACCCCAGTTTTTATCCTCGTTCTCCCCATTTTTCTCCCCGTTTATCCCAGTTTTTATACCCCTTTGTCCTGGTTTTTTCCCTGGTTTATCCCAGTTTTTATCTCCATTTTTTTTCCCTGTTTTATCCCAGTTTCTCTCCCGGTTTTTCCCGATTTTTATCCCGTTTTTTCCCGTTCCCAGAGTACCTGGAGCAGCTCCAGAGGCACCTCCAGCTCTACACGGCGACCGCCCGACGCCTCGGCACCGAGGGGCAGAGGGTGAGACCCCAAAACCCTCCTCTGACCCCCCAAAAACCTCCTCTGACCCCTAAAAATCCTCCTCTGACCCCCCAAAAATCCTCCTCTGACCCCAAAACCCTCCTCTGACCCCCAAAATCCTCCTCAGACTCCCCAAAAATCCTTCTCAGACCCCCAAAATCCTCCTCAGACCCCCCGAAATCCTCCTCTGACCCCAAAATCCTCCTCTGACCCCAAAACCCTCCTCTGACCCCCAAAATCCTCCTCAGACCCCAAAAACCCTCCTCAGATCCCAAAAATCCTCCTCAGATCCCAAAAATCCTCCTCAGACCCCCCAAAACCTCCTCTGACCCCAAAATCCTCCTCTGACCCCAAAATCCTCCTCTGAACCCAAAAACCCTCCTCTGACCCCAAAAACCTTCCTCAGATCCCCCAAACTGTCCTCAGACCCCAAAAACCCACCTCTGACCCCCCCAAAACCCTCCTCTGACCCCCCAAAATCCTGCTCTGACCCCCCAAAACCTCCTCAGACCCCCCAAAAATCCTTCTCAGACCCCAAAAATCCTCCTCAGACCCCCCAAATCCTCCTCAGACCCCCTAAAATCCTCCTCAAACCCCCCAAAATCCTTCTCTGACCCCCCCCCCCAATTCCTGCTGCCCCCCCCACCCCCCGTGGGGGCCTTTTTGGGGTCCCCCTGACCCCCCCCGACCCCCCCTGACCCCCCCCCAAATTTCAGGAGGCGGCCAAGGAGGCCCTTCACAAACGGAACCTGGTGGAGAGCGAGGTGAGAGACCCGGGGGGGGGCAAATTTGGGGGTCTCCCGACCCCCCCCCGACCCCCCTGACCCCCCCAAATCCCCCTGACCCCCCCACGACCCCCCCTCTTCTTTTCCAGCTCCAAAAACTCCGTGGATGAGAAACCCCCCCCCGGGAATGGGACCAGAGGGGGGGCTGGAAATTTGAGGGGGGGGCTCTGGGGACCCCCCCCCCGTGTTTTGGGGGGGGCTCTTGGACCCCCCCTGTGCTTTTTGGGGGGGTTCTGGGACCCCCCCGTGCTTTTTGGGGGGGCTCTGGGGACCCCCCCCGTGTTTTGGGGGGGCTCTGGGACCCCCCTGTGCTTTTTTGGGGGGGTTCTGGGGACCCCCCCCCCCACTGCTGTGACAATCACAGGGATCTGAGCTGCTGCTACGTGACCCCCCCCGGGGTGACGGTGACCCCCCCCCTCCTCAAAATCCCCCCCTCAGGGTGACACTGACCCCCCCCCGGGGTGATGGTGACCCCCCCAAAATCCCCCTCAGGGTGACACTGACCCCCCCAAAGTCCCCCCCCCCAATAACAGGGTGACACGGACCCCCCTCAGCCCCCACTCAGGGTGACAGTGACACCCCCCCCAATGACACTGACCCCCCCAAAATCCCCCCCCCAATAACAGGGTGACACTGACCCCCCCCCAAATCCCCCTCAGGGTGACACTGACCCCCCCCCCAATAACAGGGTGACAGTGACCCCCCCCCCAATAACAGGGTGACAGTGACCCCCCCCCCCAATAACAGGGTGACACGGACCCCCCCTCAGCCCCCCCTCAGGGTGACACTGACCCCCCCAAATTCCCCCCCGTGTCCCCCCCAAGCACTTTGCCCCCCCCCCCCCTCCCCGTGTCCCCCCCCCCCAACCAAAGCGGGTCCCCGCTGCTCCCCCCCCCAAGTGCCTGGAGGGGGGGGGGTCAAGGGGCTGTTTCGGGTTCTTTCGGGCGCTCTCACAAATTATAAAGTTTTTAAGAAGAAAAAAAGCGGTTTTTGATCATTCTCGGTGCCCCCCCCCCGCGATGTCCCCGAGCTGTCAATCAACGACGTGACCCCGCCCCTCGAGCTGTCAATCAATGACTCGGCCCCGCCCCGGCGCCGCCCCCCGCGCCGCTGCCTCGTCTCCATGGCAACCCCGCCACAACGGACGGGCGGGAGCGCGGGCCAATCGCATCCAGGCCGCCGCGTTCCGATTGGCCGCGCGGCTCCGCGGGGGCGGGGCGCGCGGGGGATTGACAGACGAGCCATCCAATGGGCTCTGCTCTTGCTGCCAATCGCATCCAGGCCGCCCGCGCTCCGATTGGCCGCGCCGCTCCGCGGGGGCGGGGCGCGCGGGGGATTGACAGACGAACCGTCCAATGGGCTCTGCTCTTGCTGCCGGGTGACCCCCCTCCCCCGGGTTTGGGATTATTTTGGGGTCCCCCCTCAGTTGGCGTTGAGGGGGGTCCCGCCCGAGCCCCCTCTCCCTTCTCTTTTTTTTGGGAGGGGGGGTCCAGCCCCTTCCACCCCCCCCCCCTTTTCTAGGTTTTTTTTTCCCACTTCTATTTTTATATCCCATTTCTAGGCGGGGGGAAATCTTTTGCCCCCCTCCCCCCCTCCCTTTTAGGGGGGCTTTTCCCACTTCTATTTTTAGATCCCATTTCCTGTGAGGGGGGGAATTGGGGGTGGGAAATCTTGTTCCCTCTCCCCCCACCCCCCCAAAATAAAATATTCCAATAAATCCTCAGGATTCGGCACTGGAGGTTTATTTTGGGGACGAGGGGAGGTGCAGGGTTGAGCCGGGGGGTGGGGGGTGTGTTTTTTGGGGGTGCCTCCCCCCGTTAAACCACGTGGTCGGCGCTGGGGTGGAGGAGCCACCGGTCCGGGGGGTCCCCGTCCCCCGGGGGGGTCTCGGGGGGGCCGCCCTCCCCCCCCTCGGGGCTGTTTTTGGGGTGCAGGAGGGAGGGGCGGCGAGGGGTGGGGGGGGCCCGCGGTGGGGGGGGGTCCGGGGGGTCCCCCAGGGGGTCCCCGATGTCCTCCAGGGGCTGGAACTGCATCTCCTCCTTGGCCAGGCTGGGGGGGGGAGAGGGAGAGGGTCACCCCAAAAAAAAAACCAACCAGAAACCTCCCCTGGGGTCACCCCAAAACCCTCCGGGGTCACCCCAAAAAAAACCAACCAGAAACCTCCCCTGGGGTCACCCCAAAACCCTCCGGGGTCACCCCAAAAAAAGCCTCAGAAACCTCCCGTGGGGTCACCCCAAAACCCTCCGGGGTCATCCCAAAAACCCCCCGAGGTCACCCCAAAAAACCCACAGGAACCTCCAAAAACCCCTCGAGGTCACCCCCAAAAAAACCCCCCCTGGGGTCACCCCAAACCCCTCCGGGGTCACCCCAAAAAACCCTCGCATGGTCACCCCAAAAAAACCCCCCAGAAACCTCCCCTGGGGTCACCCCAAAACCCCCCAAGCTCACCCCAAAACCCCCCCCAGAAACCTCCCCTGGGGTCACCCCAAAAACCCCCTGAGTTCACCCCCAAAAAACCCGCTCAGAAATCTCCCCTGGGGTCACCCCAAAAAAAACCCCGGGAACCTCCCCTGGTTTTTGAGGAGCTTTTTTTGAGGAGGTTTTTGGGGAGGTTTTGGGGTTTTTTGGGAGGGGTCCTGCTCACGTGACGTCGAAGGCGGACCCCCGGAAGGTCGGCTGCCGGGGGGGTTTGGGGAGGGTTTTTGGGGTGGTTTTGGGTGTTTTTGGGGTGGTTTTGGGTGTTTTTGGGGTGGTTTTGGGGTGTTTTCGGGCTCAGGTGACGTCGAAGGCGGACTCCCGGAAGGTCGGCTGCCGGGGGGGGTGTTTTTGGGGTGGTTTTGGGGGGTTTTGGGGTGTTTTCGGGCTCACGTGACGTCGAAGGCGGACCCCCGGAAGGTCGGCTGCCGGGGGGGTTTGGGGAGGGTTTTTGGGGTGTTTTAGGGGGTTTTTGGGCTCACGTGACGTCGAAGGTGGACCCTCGGAAGGTCGGCGGCCGGGGGGGTTTGGGGAGGGTTTTTGGGGGGGGGTTTGGGGTGTTTTAGGGAGTTTTTGGGCTCACGTGACGTCGAAGGCGGACCCTCAGAAGGCTGCCAGGGGGGGTCGGGAGGTTTTGGGGTCGCAGGTTTGGGGGTACCGGGGTGGTTTGGGGGGTTCCCAGGATTCAGGGGTAGAGTGGGGTTGGGGGGGGGGTTGGGGGCTTTGGGGGGAGGGTGTTGGGGGTTTTATTGGGATTTTTGTGGGGTATTATTGGGGTTTTATTGGGATTTTTGAGGGGTTTTATTGGGGTTTTATTGGGGGTTTATTGGGATTTTTGAGGGATTTTATTGGGGGTTTATTGGGATTTTTGTGGGGTTTTGCTGGTTTTCGTGTCCCCCTCTCCCAAGCCCTGAATCCCGGGAACCTGCCGGGATTTGGGGGAGTTTTTGGGGTGTTTTAGGGGTTTTTTGGGCTCACGTGACGTCGAAGGCGGACCCCCGGAAGGTCGGCTGCCGGGGGGGTTTGGGGAGGGTTTTTGGGGTGGTTTTGGGTGGTTTTGGGGTGGTTTTGGGTGTTTTTGGGGTGGTTTTGGGTGTTTTTGGGGTGTTTTTGGGGTGTTTTCGGGCTCAGGTGACGTCGAAGGCGGACCCCCGGAAGGTCGGCTGCCGGGGGGGTGTTTTAGGGGTGTTTTTGGGGGGGTTTTGGGGGTTTTCAAGCTCACGTGACGTCGAAGGCGGACCCCCGGAAGGTCGGCTGCCGGGGGGGTTTGGGGGGGTTTTTTGGGGGGATTTTTGGGGTGTTTTAGGGGGGTTTTTGGGCTCACGTGACGTCGAAGGCGGACCCCCGGAAGGTCGGCTGCCGGGGGGGTTTGGGGAGGGTTTTTGGGGTGGTTTTGGGTGTTTTTGGGGTGGTTTTGGGTGGTTTTGGGGTGTTTTTGGGGTGTTTTCGGGCTCAGGTGACGTCGAAGGCGGACCCCCGGAAGGTCGGCTGCCGGGGGGGTGTTTTAGGGGTGTTTTTGGGGGGTTTTTGGGGGTTTTCAAGCTCACGTGACGTCGAAGGCGGACCCCCGGAAGGTCGGCTGCCGGGGGGGTGTTTTTGGGGTGGTTTTGGGGGGTTTTTGGGGTGTTTTCGGGCTCACGTGACGTCGAAGGCGGACCCCCGGAAGGTCGGCTGCCGGGGGGGTGTTTTTGGGGTGGTTTTGGGGTGTTTTAGGGGGGTTTTTGGGCTCACGTGACGTCGAAGGCGGACCCCCGGAAGGTCGGCTGCCGGGGGGGTGTTTTTGGGGTGGTTTTGGGGTGTTTTAGGGGGGTTTTTGGGCTCACGTGACGTCGAAGGCGGACCCCCGGAAGGTCGGCTGCCGGGGGGGTTTGGGAGGGTTTTTGGGGTGGTTTGGGGTGTTTTTGGGGTGGTTTTGGGTGTTTTTGGGGTGTTTTTGGGGTGTTTTCGGGCTCAGGTGACGTCGAAGGCGGACCCCCGGAAGGTCGGCTGCCGGGGGGGTTTGGGGGGGTTTTTTGGGGGGATTTTTGGGGTGTTTTAGGGGGGTTTTTGGGCTCACGTGACGTCGAAGGCGGACCCCCGGAAGGTCGGCTGCCGGGGGGGCGCGGCCGCCGCCGTGTAGGGGGCTCGGGGACAGGAACTGTCCCAGTACCGGTCCCGCTCCAGCGCCGGCACCTCCCCGTACAGCTCGTCCACCGCCAGCATCGACACCTGGGGGGGAGAATCCAGAAAATATTCATTTTATTTTCATATATATAAATACATAAATAAATAATTTATAGATGTAGGGAAATATAGAGTTCCTAATTTGTATAATGTTAATAAAATATTAATTTTATTTATGTATATAAATATATAATTTATAGATCTAGAGAAATATAGAGTTCCTAATTTATAGAATATTAATAAAACATTAATTTTGTTTATATGTATAAATAAATATATAATTTAAAGATATAGGGAAATATAAAGTTCCTAATTTATAGAATATTAATAAAATATTAGTTTTATTTATGTATATAAATAAATATATAATTTATAGATGTAGGGAAATATAAAGTTCCTAATTTGTATAATATTAATAAAATATTAATTTTATTTATGTATATAAATATATAATTTATAGATATAGAGAAATATAGAGTTCCTAATTTATAGAATATTAATAAAACATTAATTTTGTTTATATGTATAAATAAATATATAATTTAAAGATATAGGGAAATATAAAGTTCCTAATTTATAGAATATTAATAAAATATTAGTTTTATTTATGTATATAAATAAATATATAATTTATAGATATAGAGAAATATAGAGTTCCTAATTTGTATAGTATTAATAAAATATTAATTTTATTTATATATATAAATATATAATTTATAGATATAGAGAAATATAGAGTTCCTAATTTATATAGTATTAATAAAATATTACTTTTATTTATATGTATAAATAAATATATAATTTATAGATGTAGGGAAATATAGAGTTCCTAATTTATAGAATATTAATAAAATATTAATTTTGTTTATATGTATAAATAAATATATAATTTATGGATGTAGGGAAATATAAAGTTCCTAATTTATAGAATATTAATAAAATATCAATTTTATTTATGTATATAAATAAATATATAATTTATGGATGTAGGGAAATATAAAGTTCCTAATTTATAGAATATTAATAAAATATTAGTTTTATTTATGTATATAAATAAATATATAATTTATAGATATAGAGAAATATAGAGTTCCTAATTTATATAGTATTAATAAAATATTAATTTTATTTATATATATAAATAAATATAATATTTATAGATCTAGAGAAATATAGAGCTCCTAATTTATATAGTATTAATAAAATATTAATTTTATTTATATATATAAATAAATATGTAATTTATAGATACAGAGAAATATAGAGTTCCTAATTTATATAGTATTAATAAAATATTAATTTTATTTATATATATAAATAAATATATAATTTATAGATGTAGGGAAATATAAAGTTCCTAATTTGTATAATATTAATAAAATATTAATTTTATTTATATATATAAATAAATATGTAATTTATAGATATAGAGAAATATAGAGTTCCTAATTTATAGAATATGGATAAAATATTAATTTTGTTTATATGTATAAATAAATATATAATTTATAGATGTAGAGAAATATAGAGTTCCTAATTTATATAGTATTAATAAAATATTAATTTTATTTATATATATAAATAAATATATAATTTATAGATGTAGGGAAATATAAAGTTCCTAATTTATAGAATATTAATAAAATATTAGTTTTATTTATGTATATAAATAAATATATAATTTATAGATATAGAGAAATATAGAGTTCCTAATTTATATAGTATTAATAAAATATTAATTTTATTTATACATATAAATAAATATATAATTTATAGATATAGAGAAATATAGAGTTCCTAATTTATATAGTATTAATAAAATATTACTTTTATTTATATGTATAAATAAATATATAATTTATAGATGTAGGGAAATATAGAGTTCCTAATTTATAGAATATTAATAAAATATTAATTTTGTTTATATGTATAAATAAATATATAATTTATAGATGTAGGGAAATATAAAGTTCCTAATTTATAGAATATTAATAAAATATCAATTTTATTTATGTATATAAATAAATATATAATTTATAGATATAGAGAAATATAGAGTTCCTAATTTATATAGTATTAATAAAATATTAATTTTATTTATATATATAAATAAATATAATATTTATAGATCTAGAGAAATATAGAGCTCCTAATTTATATAGTATTAATAAAATATTAATTTTATTTATATATATAAATAAATATGTAATTTATAGATACAGAGAAATATAGAGTTCCTAATTTATATAGTATTAATAAAATATTACTTTTATTTATATGTATAAATAAATATATAATTTATAGATGTAGGGAAATATAGAGTTCCTAATTTATAGAATATTAATAAAATATTAATTTTGTTTATATGTATAAATAAATATATAATTTATAGATGTAGGGAAATATAAAGTTCCTAATTTATAGAATATTAATAAAATATTAGTTTTATTTATGTATATAAATAAATATATAATTTATAGATGTAGGGAAATATAAAGTTCCTAATTTGTATAATGTTAATAAAATATTAATTTTATTTATATATATAAATAAATATATAATTTATAGATATAGAGAAATATAGAGTACCTAATTTATATAGTATTAATAAAATATTAATTTTATTTATATATATAAATAAGTATATAATTTATAAATGTAGAGAAATATAAAGTTCCTGACTTGTATAATATTAATAAAATATTAATTTTGTTTATATATATAAATAAATATGTAATTTATAGATGTAGGGAAATATAAAGTTCCTAATTATATAGTTGTGGTAGTTTGGCCTAGGCCTTCCTTGGTGGCCAGTTATTAATAAAATTAACAAAACATTCATTTTATTTTATATATAAAAAATATATATATATATAATTCATATATACAGGCAAATGTAAAGTTCCTAATCGACACCTGAGGGAGAAAACAACAGTTTTTATCGGGGACTTCTCAGGTTTCCGAGGTCCGAACGTGAATCCCCCCCCCAAAAATCCCACCTGGAAGTTCCTGTCGATCAGGGTGTTGGTCTCGAAGTCGTCGTCGTCCTCCCCGAAGGGGTTGATGAGCTGCTCGGCCACCTGGGGGGGGACCAGGTGACCCCAGGTGTCCTCAGGTGTCCCCAGGTGACCCCAGGTGTCCTCAGGTGACCTCAAGTGTCCCCAAGTGTCCCCAGGTGTCCCCAGATGTCCCCAGATGTTCCCAGGTGTCCCCAGGTGACCCCAGGTGTCCTCAGGTGACCTCAAGTGACCCCAAGTGTCCCCAGGTGTCCCCAGATGTCCCCAGGAGTCCCCAGGTGTCCTCAGGTGTCCTCAGGTGACCTCAAGTGACCTCAAGTGACCCCAGGTGTCCCCAGATGTTCCCAGGTGACCACAGGTGACTACAGGTGTCCTCAGGTGACCTCAAGTGACCCCAAGTGTCCCCAGGAGTCCCCAGATGTCCCCAGATGTTCCCAGGTGTCCCCAGGTGACTCCAGGTGTCCTCAGGTGACCTCAAGTGTCCCCAGGTGTCCCCAGATGTTCCCAGGTGACCTCAAGTGACCCCAGGTGTCCCCAGGTGTCCCCAGATGTTCCCAGGTGACCGCAGGTGTCCCCAAGCATCCCCAGGTGACCCCAAGTGTCTCCAGGTATCCCCAAGTGTCCCCAGGTGTCTCCAGATGTCCCCAGATGTTCCCAGGTGTTCCCAGGTGTCCCCAAGTGTCCCCAGGTGTCCCCAATTGTCCCCAAGCATCCCCAGGTGTCCCTAAGTGACCCCAAGTGTCCCCAGGTGTCCCCAATTGTCCCCAAGCATCCCCAGGTGTCCCCCATGCCCACCTTGAGCCAGCCCACGTAGAAGAAGAACTGCAGGAGGGTGAACACGGGCACCCCCAGGTCCAACTTGGGGGGGGAGTCAGGTGTCCCCAAGTGTCCCCAGGTGTCCCCAGGTGTCCCCAGGTGACCCCAAGCATCCCCAGGTATCCCTAAGTGCCCCCAGGTGTCCCCAAGCATCCCCAGATGTCCCTAAGTGACCCCAAGTGTCCCCAAGTGTCCCCAGGTGTCCCCAATTGTCCCCAAGCATCCCCAGGTGTCCCCAGGTGTCCCCAGGTGTCCCCAGGTGTCCCCCGTGCCCACCTTGAGCCAGCCCACGTAGAAGAAGAACTGCAGGAGGGTGAACACGGGCACCCCCAGGTCCAGCTCGTGGGGGGATCTGGGTGTCCCCAAGTGTCCCCAAGTGTCCCCAGGTGTCCCTAACTGTCCCCAGGTGTCCCCAGGTGACCCCAGGTGTCCCCCGTGCCCACCTTGAGCCATCCCACGTAGAAGAAGAACTGCAGGAGGGTGAACACGGGCACCCCCAGGTCCAGCTCGTGCCCCGCGTAGCCCTGGGCGGGGTCCAGGAACTGGCGCCCGATGAGGCAGGTGAGGAAGAAGGTGTACACGGCGATGGTCACCACCTGGGGGGGGACAGTGTCACCTGGGGGGGCATAACGTCACCTGGGGGACCCTACAGGGTCACCTCAGAGTCTCCTTGGTGTCCCCTCCATCCCTCTCCCCCCAGGTGAGGAAGAAGGTGGACACGGCGATGGTCAATACCTGGGGGGGAGAGTGTCACCTGGGGGGGGGATAATGTCACCTGGGGGGGACAGTGTCACTTGGGGGACCCTCCAGGGTCACCTCAGGGTCTCCTCGGTGTCCCCTCAGTGTCCCCCCCATCCCTGTCCCCCCATGTCCCCCCCATCCTCATCCCCCCCCGGGGGCCGCCCCCCACGTCCCCCCAGCCCTGTCCAGATCTCCCCAGTGCCCCCAGTACCCCCCCGTGCCCCTCCAGTGCCCCCAGTACCCCATCCCAGTGCTCTCAGTGCTCCTCCAGTGCCCCATCCCAGTGTCCCCAGTGCCCCCAGTGCCCCCAGTACCCCATCCAAGTGCCCCCAGTGCCCCCAGTACCCCATCCCAGTGCTCCCAGTGCCCCTCCAGTGCCCCCAGCGCCCCCAGTGCCCCCTCCCAGTGTTCCCAGTGCTCCTCCAGTGTTCCCAGTGCTCCTTCAGTGTTCCCAGTGCCCCCTCCCAGTGTTCCCAGTGCTCCTTCAGTGTTCCCAGTGCCCCATCCCAGTGCCCCCAGTGCCCCTCCAGTGCCCCATCCCAGTGTTCCCAGTGCTCCTTCAGTGTTCCCAGTGCTTCTCCAGTGTTCCCAGTGCCCCATCCCAGTGTTCCCAGTGCCCCATCCCAGTGTTCCCAGTGCTCCTCCAGTGTTCCCAGTGCCCCCTCCCAGTGTCCCCAGTGCCCCCAGTGCTCCCTCCCAGTGTTCCCAGTGCTCCTCCAGTGCCCCCAGTGCCCCCTCCCAGTGCTCCCAGTCCCACCTGTGTGTACACCAGTGGGACGCTGATCCAGTCGTAGTGGAACAGGAGGCTGCAGTGGGCCCGGAACCGGTTCAGCTCCTGGGGGGGGGCACAGGGAGGGCGGGGGGGGGGTTCAGGGGGGTCCCAAGGGGTGTCAGGAGGTTTGGGGGGGGCTCAGGGGGGTCCCAGAGGAGATTTGGGGGGGGCGGGGGGGAGTTCAGGGGGGTTCCGGGGGGTATTGGAGAGGTTTGGGGGGGCTTGGGGGGTTCTAGGGGGGGTCAGGGGGGTCCCAAGGGGTGTCAGGAGGTTTGGGGGGGGCTCAGAATGATCCTGGGAGGGTTCATGGGGATCCCGGGGGGTGTTGGGGAGATCCAGGGGGGGCTTAAGGGGGTTCGGGAGGGGCTCAGGGGAGTCCCAAGGGGTGTCAGGAGGTTTGGGGGGGGCTCAGGGGGGTCCCAGAGGAGACTGGGGGGTTGGGGGGCGCTCAGGGGTATCCTGGGGGTTGTTGGGGAGGTTTGGGGGGGCTTAGGGGGGTTCTAGGGGGGGTCAGGGGGGTCCCAAGGAGTGTCAGGAGGTTTGGGGGGGCTCAGAAAGGTCCCAAAGGAGATTTGGGGGTTTCGGGGGGCAGTCAGGGAGGTTTAGGAGGGGCTCAGGGTGTCTCGGGTGGGTCGGGGCCTCCGGGGGGGTTCTGGGGGCACTCGGGAGGGGTTTGGGGGTGCTCGGGAGGGGTTTGGGGGTGCTCGGGAGGGGTCTGGGGGTGCTCGGGAGGGGTTTGAGGGTGCCCGGGAGGGGTCTGAGGGTGCCGGGAGGGGTCTGGGGGCGCTCGGGAGGGGTTTGGGGTGCTCGGGAGGGGTTTGAGGGTGCCCGGGAGGGGTCTGGGGGCACTCGGGAGGGGGTTGGGGGTGCTCGGGAGGGGTTTGGGGTGCTCGGGAGGGGTTTGGGGGTGCCCGGGAGGGGGTTGGGGGTGCCCGGGAGGGGTCTGGGGGCACTCGGGAGGGGTTTGGGGGTGCTCGGGAGGGGGTTGGGGGTGCCCGGGAGGGGTCTGGGGGTGCCCGGGAGGGGGTTGGGAGTGCTCGGGAGGGGTCTGGGGGTGCCCGGGAGGGGTCTGGGGGTGCCCGGGAGGGGTCTGGGGGTGCCCGGGGTACCTCCATGAGCAGTTTTAGGGCGCAGTCGTCCCGCACCCGCCCCTCGCGCCGCGCCTGCCCCGCCAGCGCCGCGAACCAGGCGCAGGGAACCCAGAACTTGTTGTAGGGCGAGCGCAGCCCCTCGAGCCGCCGCCGCTCCTCCCGCGTCAGGAACCCTGGGGGGAGACCCCCGAAACCCCGATGTCACCCCAAACACGGCGACGTCCCCCCTAAAACAGCGATGCTCCCCCTAAAACAGCGACATCCCCCCTAAAACAACAACATGCCCCCAAAACCAGCGACATGCCCCCTAAAACAGCGACGTTCCCCCTCCCCGGGAGCTGCCGCCGCTCCTCCCATGCCAGGAACCCCGGGGAGAGACCCCCAAAACCCCGATGTCGCCCCTAAAACAGCGACATCCCCCCTAAAACAGCGACGTTCCCCCTCCCCTGGAGCTGCCGCTGCTCCTCCCGCGTCAGGAACCCTGGAAGACCCCCAAAACCCCGATGTCACCCCAAAGACGCCAACTTCGCCACAGTGTCACCCCCATGGTGTCCCCACAGCCCCTCCAGCAGCCTGTGCCCCCCCAGCAGTGACATTCCCATATCGGTGCCACCCCGGTGACCCCACAACCCCTCAGCATGACATCCCCATATCAATGCCCACCCCGGTGACCCCACAACCCCTCAGCAGTGACATCCCCATATCGGTGACACCCCGCTGACCCCACAACCCCTCAGCAGTGACATCCCCGTATCAATGCCCACCCCGGTGACCCCACAACCCCCTCAGCAGTGACACTCCCATATCAATGCCCACCCCGGTGACCCCACAACCCCCTCAGCAGTGACACTCCCATATCAATGCCCACCCCGGTGACCCCACAACCCCCTCAGCAGTGACATCCCCGTATCAATGCCCACCCCGGTGACCCCCCAGCAGTGACATCCCCCGTATCCATGGCATTCCAGTGACCCCACAACCCCCTCACCGGCCTGCACCAGGTGGTCCGTGGTGGGGAACCTCTTGTAGACGGGGGTGCTGACGGCCCTGAGCACCAGCAGCGCCGCCAGCCCCCCGTACCGGAGCAGCGTCCGCCGCAGGATCCGGCCCCGCGCGTCCGCCCCGTGCACCGAGCCCGCCACGGCCACCATGAGCCCGTCGGGGGCCGGCACCGCCCGGAACTGCCCCCACCAGCGCTCCAGCACCAGCGCCACGTAGAACCCTGCACGGGGTGGGGGGGTTACTGGGGCAGGGCGACTGGGAGCGCTGGGAGAGCCGGGAGGGGTCACTGGGAGCACTGGGAGCGCTGGGAGGGGTCGGTGGGAGCGCTGGGAGGGGTCGGTGGGAGCACTGGGAGCACTGGGAGAGCCGGGAGGGGTCGGTGGGAGCACTGGGAGCACTGGGAGAGCCGGGAGGGGTCGGTGGGAGCACCGGGAGCGCTGGGAGGGGTCGGTGGGAGCGCTGAGAGCACTGGGAGGGGTAGTTGGGAGCACTGGGAAGGGGCGCTGGGAAGACTGGGGGGTGCCAGGGAGGGTCCCAGGGGGCTCATACGGGAGTTTGGGGTTCCCTGGGAGCTCTGGGAGGGGTCGTTGGGAGCATTGGGAAGGGTCGCTGGGAGCGCTGGGAGCACTGGGAAGGGGCACTGGGGAGAATAGGGGGTGCCGGTGGGGGTCCCAGGGGGCTCATGGGGGAGTTTGGGGTTCCCGGGAGGGTTCTGGGGGCACTGGGAGCACTGGGAGGGGTCACTGGGGAGAATGGGGGATCCCAGGGCAGGTCCCAGGGGGCTCATGGGGGAGTTTGGGGTTCCCGGGGGGGTTCTGGGGGTCCTGGGGGAGGTGTTTGGGGTCCCGGGAGGGGTTGGGAGTCCCGGAGGGGGTCCCGGAGGGGGGTGTCTCTCACCGAGCACGAAGGACACGGGGATCAGGTTGGCCGATTTGTCGCAGTACAGGACGAGCTTCTCAAAGAGCCTCCGCTGGGACTCCGAGAGCAGGAACCTGGGGGTGGGGACGGGGGGGAGGCCACTCCCTGTCCCTGTCACCGCCCCGGACCCCCCCAATGGCCGGGGGACGACCCCCGTGTCCCCCCATCCCAGGTCCCTGTGACCCCCGCGGGCCCCGCCCCGATGTCCCCACGCGTCCCCATCTCCCCAATCCCGAAGCTCCCCCCGTGTCCCCCCCCCCCCTTCCCGTGTCCCCCCCCCGTGTCCCCCCATGTCCCTGTGCTCCCACACGTCCCATCCCAACGCCCCACCCGGGTCCCCCGATGTCCCCTCCGTGTCCCCCCATATCCCCCCCCGTGTCCCCACATCCCCTTGTCCCTCCCACGTCCCCCCATACAAAGTCCCACGTCCCCATTCCCTCCATGTGTCCCATCCTGGTGCCCCTCCCCTGTCCCCCCATATCCCCCCCCCCGTGTCCCCACATCCCCGTGTCCCCCCATGTCCCCCCCGTGTCCCCACATCCCCGTGTCCCCCCATCCCAGGTCCGTGTGACCCCCGCGTGCCCCACCCCGATGTCCCCACGCGTCCCCACCTCCCCAATCCCGAAGCTCTCCCCGTGTCCCCCCCGCGTTCCCGTGTCCCCCCCCCGTGTCCCCACGTCCCCGTGTCCCTCCCACGTCCCCCCATACAAAGTCTCGTGTCCCAATTCCCTCCGTGTGTCCCATCCTGATGCCCCCCCCGTGTCCCCTCATATCCCCCCCCGTGTCCCCACGTCCCTCCCACCCAAAATCCCATGTCCCCATGCCCCTCCCCGTGTCTCTCGTGTCCCCACGTCCCTGCCACGCCCCCCCCGTGTCCCCCCCGTGTCTCCCCTGTGTCCCCACATCCTCGTGTCCCTCCCGTGTCCCCATGTCCCCGTGTCCCTCCCACATCCCTCCCGTGTCCCCCCCCTACAAACTCCCGTGTCCCCACGTCCCTCCCACCCAAAATCCCGTGTCCCCACGGCCCCCCCGTGTCCTCCCCGTGTCTCCCCTGTGTCCCCACGTCCCTCCCACGCCCCCCCGTGTCCCCCCCGTGTCTCCCCCGTGTCCCCCCCATACAAACTCCCGTGTCCCCGCGCCCTCCTGATGCCCCTGCTGCGACCCCCGTGTCCCCACGTCCCCCCCCCCCAAAATCCCGTGTCCCCACGGCCCCCCCGTGTCCCCCCTGTGTCCCCACGGCCCCCCCGTGTCCCCCCTGTGTCCCCACGGCCCCCCCGTGTCCCCCCCGTGTCCCCCCCCTGTCTCCCCTGTGTCCCCACGTCCCTCCCGTGTCCCCCCCATACAAACTCCCGTGTCCCCACGTCCCTCCCCCCCAAAATCCCGTGTCCCCACGGCCCCCCCGTGTCCCCCCCCGCGCCCCCCCCACCTGTAGGCGAGGCTGAGCCCCAGGTAGGCGCCGAGGAAGAGGAGCAGCTCCCGGTACAGGAGTTTGTAGATGCTCCCCCGCCAGAGCAGCAGCAGCTGCGAGAACCCCCCGAAGCGCGCGGTGGCCACGCGGGACGTGTATGTCACCGTCATTGTCACCCGGGCACCGGGGGGGGCACCGCGGGGGCACCTGGGCACACCTGGGCACACCTGGGGACAGCCACGACCCCCGGGAGAGGGGAGGGGAAAGGATTTAGGGGGACACGGGGGACACAGGGGACACCCGGGGGGGGGCAGCCGGGGGTGTTGGGGACACGGGGGACACCCAGGGGGACACCGCGGGGCCACCTGTGGGCATCTGGGCACACCTGGGGACACCTGGGCGCACCTGGGGACAGCCATGCCCCCCGGGGGAGGGGAGGGGAAAGGATTTAGGGGGACACAGGGGACACCCGGGGGGGCAGGTGGGGGTGTTGGGGACACGGGGGACACCCAAGGGGGCACCTGGGCACACCTGGGCACACCTGGGGACAGCCACGCCCCCCCGGGGGAGGGCGGGAAAAGGAATTTAGGGAGACACCTGGGGGAAGTTTGGGACACAGGGGACACCCCCGGGGGAAGTTGGGGACACAGGGGACACCCCCGCGGGGGCACCTGGGGGTGTTGGGGACACCGGGGGGGGGCACTCCGAGGGCACCTGGGGGCACCAGGGGACAGCCACGACCCCGGGGGGACGCCTGGGGGGTGTTGGGGACGCAGGGGACAGCTTGGGGACACGGGGGGGGCACCTGCGGGGACACCAAGAGGACGTCGAGGAACCCACGGGACACCTTGGGGACACTTTGGGGACACCTGGGGGAGCATGAAAAGCCCTTGGGGGGGGACACCTGGGGGGCGTTGGGGACCCAGGGGACACCTTGGGGACACTTTGGGGACACCTGGCGGGTCACAAAAAGCCCTTGGGGGGCGTTGGGGACCCAGGAGACACCTTGGGGACACCTTGGGGACACCTGGGGGGGCATGAGAAGCCCTTGGGGGGCGTTGGGGACCCAAGGGGGACACCCTGGGGACCCCGAAATCCGGGGGGGGGGGGGGCATTGAAGCGATACCCAGGGGACCTTCCCCCGCCCTGGGGACCCCCTCCCAACCACGTGGCACCGCTACCCCTTGTCCCCCCCCGCTCCCCCAAAATCCTGCCCCCCCCCCTCCTCGCCCCCCCCTCACCTGCGAGTGGCCGCGGCCCTTCTGGGGCCACCTCTGGGGCCACCGGCCTTAAATCCCGCGGGGGCCGGGCCAGCCCCGAGGGGAGGGGGGTGGGACACGCGTGTCCCAGCGGGGGGGTCGCGGGTCCTCCTCCGAATCCCAAATCCCCCCCCCCCCCCAAAAGGGGAGCGGCCGCGCTGGTCCGGCCGGTCCTGACCCTCCCCCCCCCGCCCCTCCCTGGGGGGGGGTAAATTGAGACCCGGGGGGGGGTTTTTTTTGGGGAGGGGGGGTTGGGGGAGGGTGGGGGGGTGTCCTCATGGCCCTTTCCGCCCCCCTCTTCCCCCCCCCCCCGGGTCTGGCTCGGTCGCCGTGGCCTCGGGCCAGCGCTGGGGGCGCGGGGACAGATCCCAGCGGGGCGTGGGGACACGGGAGGGGGACACGGGGGGGGGGACACAAGAAGGGGGTGTTCGGTCATGGGGACCCCCCCACCTCCCACCCCCAAAGTCCCGTTAACCCCCCCCCCTCCTCCCCCCGGGACGCCAAAATCCTCCCGTGGGACCCCAAATTGTCACCTCCAGCCCCCCAAAATCCTGCCCCCGAGAGCCCAAAATCGCCCCCACCCCCCTAAAAAACGCTCCCGAGGACCCCCCTCCAGGCCGACCCCACCCCCCCCCCCTCGTTAATCCGGTGTTAATGAGGGTCCCCCGCGTCCCCCGGGAGTTGGGCCAGCGGTGCTGACGTCACCCCTCCAAAATCCATCCGGACCACCCCCCCCCGCGGCCCCACCCCAAATCCACCCGGAAATGGCCAAATCCATTCGGACCCCCCAAAAATCCATCCGGACCCCCCCAAAAATCCATCCGAAATGGCCGAATCCACTCTGACCCCCCCCAAATCCACTCAGACCCCCCCCAAATCCACCTGGGAATGGCCAAATCCACTCAGACCCCCCCAAAATCCATCCGGACCCCCCCAAAATCCACTCAGACCCCCCCAAAATCCACTCAGAACCCCCCCAAAATCCACTCAGACCCCCCCAAAATCCACCTGGAAATGGCCAAATCCACTCAGACCCCCCCAAAATCCACTCAGACCCCCCCAAAATCCACTCAGACCCCCCCAAATCCACCTGGGAATGGCCAAATCCACTCAGACCCTCCCAAAATCCATCTGGACCCCCCCCCAAAATCCACTCAGACCCCCCCAAATCCACGAGGAACTCCCCAAATTCCAGCCAGAAACCCTCCAAAATCCACATGGACCCCCCCCCCCACTTCAAATCCACCCAAACTCCCCCTCAAAATCTACCTGGACCCCCCCCAAATTGATCTGGACACTCCTCCCAAATCCATTCTAGACCCCCCAAAATCCACCCGGCCCCTCCCAAAATTGATCCAGACCCCCCCAAAATCCACCAGGACACCCCCAAAATCCACATGGACCCCCCCCCCGCCTCAAATCCACCCGGATCCGCCCCAAATCCATTCAGACCCCCCCTAAAACCCACCTGAAACTCCCCCCCCCCCCAAAAAAAAATCCCCCCCACGATTTGTTTCTCAAATTTATTTACATGATTTCCCCGGGGGGGGAAGGAGGGGGTCACACCTTTGCCCCCCCACCCCCCAAATTGGGGGAGGGGGTGGTGGTGGGGGGGTTATTTAGGGTTGGGGGCCCCCCCAGGAAGTCGGGGGGGGATATTTGGGTTGGGTCCCCCCCCGGGATGTGGGGGGGGGGGTTCTTTTGGGTTGGGGGGGTGTCTTTTGGGCCCCCCAAAAAAAGTGGGGAGGGGTTATTTAGGGTTGGGGGGGCCTCCCCCTCTTGGGGGGGGGGTCACGAGGGGTTATTTGGGGCTGGGGGGGGCTGGTAGTGACCCCCCTCTCCCCCAAGGAGGGTTATTTTGGCTCCTCCAGAGATGAGGGGGGGGGTATTTGGGGCTGGGGGGCTTTTAGGGTCCCCCCTGGGTGTTTTTGGGGGGGTGATAGAGGCCCCCCCTCAGAGAAGTGTTATTTGGGGGCTGGTAGAAGCCCCCCCAGGGGATTTTTTGGGTTGGAAACCCCCCCAGGGGGATATTTAGGGTTGGGGGAGTCCCCGGGAGCCTGGGGGGGTTATTTGGGGTCTGGGGGGGGCTTTTGGGGTCCCCCCAGGGAGTTTTTGGGGTGGTTATAGAGGCCCCCCCCCCTCAGGGAGGTGTCTGTGTTATTTGGGGGCTGGTAGAAGCCCCCCCAGGGGAAAACACCCCCCCCCAGGAGTCAGTGGGGGGTTTTTTAGGGTTGGGGGTCCCCCCTGGGGGTCTGGGGGGGCTTTTAGGGTCCCCCCAGAGGGTTTTTGGGGGGTGATAGAGGCCCCTCCTCAGAAAAGTGTTACTTAGGAGCTGGTAGAAGCCCCCCCAGGGGTTTTTTTGGGGTTGGAACCCCCCCCCGGGGGTTATTTAGGGTGGGGGGGGAGGTCTGGGAGGGTTATTTGGGGCTGGGGGGCTGGTAGGGGTCGAGCAGGAGGGAGCTGAAGGTGTTGACCTTGTCCCCCCCCCGCACCTCGTGGGGCAGCAGCGGCAGCTTCACGATGTGGAAATCCTCGTACAGGTCCTCCATCTGCGGGGGGGGGGGCACAGGGGGGGTCAAAAGGGACCCCCCAAACCCCCTGTGACCCCCCCAAACCCCCTGTGACCTCCCCCAACCCCCTGTGACCCCCCCCAACCCCCTGTGACCCCCCCATGCCTCCAGACCCCAAATTCCCCTTCCTCCCAAGCCCCCTTCCCCTCCCATCTGGAAACGCTCACACACAGCCCAATCGGGGGGGGGGGGCAAAGTGGGACCCCCCTAAACCCCCTCTGACCCCCCAAACCCCCTCTGACCTCCTCAAACCTGCTCTGACCCCCCCCAACCTGCCCTGACCCCCCCGGTGTCTCCAGATCCCACCCCCCACCCAAAACCCCCTTTCCCTCCCATCTGGAAATGCTCACACACACCCCCTCCCTGGGGGTGGGGGGCCAGAGCAGGACCCCCCCAAAGCTTCTCTGACTGCCTCAAACCCCCTCTGACCCCCCAAGCCCCCTCTGACCCCCCCAAACCCCCTCTGACCCCCCCAAGCCCCCTCTGACCCCCCCAAACCCCCTCTGACTCCCCCAACCCCCTCTGACCCCCCCAAATCCCCTCTGACCCCCCCAAACACCCTCTGACCCCCCAAACCCCTCTGACTCCCCCAAACCCCTCTGACCCCCCCAAATCCCCTCTGACCCCCCAAACCCCTCTGACCCCCCCAAATCCCCTCTGACCCCCCCAAACCCCCTCTGACCCCCCCAATCCCCTCTGACCCCCCCAATCCCCTCTGACCCCCCCAAACCCCCTCTGACCCCCCCAAACCCCTCTGACCCCCCCAAATCCCCTCTGACCCCCCCAAATCCCCTCTGACCCCCCCAAATCCCCTCTGACCCCCCAAACCCCTCTGACCCCCCCAAATCCCCTCTGACCCCCCCAATCCCCTCTGACCCCCCCAACCCCCTCTGACCCCCCCCTCAGGCCCTTGAAGGGGGTCTCAGCCCCCCAAGGTCCCCCCCCAAGCCCCTCCTCCCTTCCTGACCCAGATATCTGGGCCCCCCCTGTGCCCCCAGGTGAGCTCACCTGCTCCAGGTACTCGACCTGTGTCCCCCCACCCCTGGGAAGGTTACCTGTCCCCCCAGGTGAGCTCACCTGCTCCAGGTACTCGACCTGTGTCCCCCCACCCCTGGGGAGGTCCCCTGCCCCCCCAGGTGAGCTCACCTGCTCCAGCTACTTGATCTGGATCTTGTGCCCAAACCTGTGTCCCCCCAGCCCCTGCTGAGGTCCCCTGTGCCCCCAGGTGAGCTCACCTGCTCCAGGTACTCGACCTGTGTACCCCCACCCCTGAGGAGGTCCCCTGTGCCCCCAGGTGAGCTCACCTGCTCCAGGTACTCGACCTGGATCTTGTGCCCAAACCTGTGTCCCCCCAGCCCCTGGGGAGGTCCCCTGTGCCCCCAGGTGAGCTCACCTGGTCCAGGTACTTGGCCTGGATCTTGTGGCGTGCCTCGCACATGCGGCAGGGCCGCAGGGGGTCGGGGAACACGAGCTGGTTGACCACGATGTTGTGGGTGTCGATGCGGCACTTGGCCAGCTCCTGGATCAGCCGCTCGGTCTCGTACAGGGACAGGAACTCGGCGATGCACACACAGATAAAGGTGGTTTGCTCCTGAAACAGGGACACAGGGACAGGAACTCGGCAATGCACACACAGATAAAGGTGGTTTGTTCCTAAAACAGGGACAGGGACAGTGACACAGGGACAGTGATAGAGGGACAGTGACACAGGGACAGGAACTCGGCAATGCACACACAGATAAAGGTGGTTTGTTCCTGAAACAGGGACAGGGACAGTGATAGAGGGACAGGGACACAGGGACAGTGACACAGGGACAGGAACTCAGCGATGCACACACAGATAAAGGTGGTTTGTTCCTGAAACAGGGACACAGTGACACAGGGACAGTGACACAGGGACAGGAACTCAGCGATGCACACACAGATAAAGGTGGTTTGTTCCTGAAACAGGGACAGGGACAGTGACACAGGGACACAGGGACAGGAACACAGGGACACAATGACACAGGGACACAGGGACAGGGACACAGGGACAGGAACTCGGCGATGCACACACAGATAAAGGTGGTTTGTTCCTGGGACAGGGACAGTGACACAGGGACAGGGACACAGAGACAGTGACACAGGGACAGTGACACAGGGACAGGGACACAGAGACAGTGACACAGGGACAGTGACACAGGGACAGGGACAGTGATACAGGGACACAGGGACAGGGACACAGGAACAGTGACACAGGGACACAGGGACAGGGACACAGGGACAGGAACTCGGCGATGCACACACAGATAAAGGTGGTTTGTTCCTAAAACAGGGACAGGGACACAGGGACAGGGACACAGGGACAGTGACACAGGGACAGGGACACAAGGACACAGGCACAGATGACATTGGTCACAGGGACACAGTGACATGGCGGCACCAAGGACAAGGACACAGTGACATGGGGACACCCCGAAATGGTGACACAGCACTTGGGGACATGGGGACACACAGACACAGACACCCATGGCAATAAAGGCCATGGGGACACACTGACATGGCACTCAGGGACATGGGGACACACACAGTGCTCACCGTCCCCCCTGCAGGCCCCAAGAGGTCCCTGTCCCTGTCTCCATCCCTGTCCCTGTCCCCATCCCTGTCCCCATCCCTGTCCCTGAGCCCATCCCATCCCTGCCCTCAGCAATCCCTGTCCCCATCCTTGACCTCATCCCTGTCCCCATCCCCTTCTCTGCAGGCCCCAAGAGGTCCCTGTCCCTGTCTCCATCCCTGTCCCTGTCCCCATCCCTGTCCCCATCCCTGTCCCTGTCCCCATCCCATCCCTGCCTTTGGCAATCCCTGTCCCCATCCCTCTCCCTGAGCCCATCCCATCCCTGCCCTCAGCAATCCCTGTCCCCATCCTTGTCCTCATCCCTGTCCCTGTCCCCATCCCTGTCCCTGAGCCCATCCCTGTCCCTGTCCCCATCCCTTTCTTTGCCCTAAGACCTCCCTGTCCCTGAGCCCATCCCATCCCTGCTCTCAGCAATCCCTGTCCCCATCCTTGTCCTCATCCCTGTCCCTGTCCTCATCCCTTTCTCTGTCCTAAGAGCTCCCTGTCCCTGTCCTCATCCCTGTCCCTGAGCCCATCCCATCCCTGCCCTCGGCAATCCCTGTCCCCATCCCTGCCCTGGGGGGTCCCTTGTCCCCATTCCTGTCCCCGTGGGGGGGTTTATTGACCTCAGGAATGTGCCCTGACTCGCCTGTCCCCATCCCTGTCCCCATCCCTGTCCCCACCCCTCTCCCTGGCATCCCCCAACCCCTCTGCACCCCCTGGGCCCCCTTCAAGCCCCCCAACTCCCCCCAAGCCCTCAAACCCTTCAGGGCACCGTCCCCATCCCCTCTATCTGGCATCCCACCCCCCCCAACCTCGCTGTGCCCCCTCTGTGCCCCCCCAGGACCCCTCCAGCCCCCCTGCACCCCCCAAGGACCCCCCAAGCCCTTGAACCCCTCAGCAGCTCACGGGGACTGTCCCCATCCCCTCCTTGGCATCCCGCCGCCCCCCAGCCCCCCTGGGACCCTCTGTGACCCCCCCAGGACCCCCCAACTTCCCCCAGGGACCCTCCCTAGACCCCCTCAAGCCCTCAAACCCCTCACTGACCCAGCAGCTCACGGGTACTGTCCCCATCTCCCCATCCCCTCTCCCTGGCATCCCACTGCCCCCCAGCCCCATTTGTGCTCCTCTGTGACCCCCCCAGGACCCCCCCAACTTCCCCCAGGGACCCTCCCCAGACCCTCCCAAGCCCTCAAACCCCTCATTGACCCCACAGACCACAGGTACTGTCCCCAGCCCCTCCCTGTCCCCATCCCACTGCCCCCCAGCCCCCCTGTGCCCCTCTGTGCCCTCCTGGGACCCCCCAACTTCCCCCAGGGACCCTCCCCAGACCCCACCAAGCCCTCTGTGCCCCCTCAGGACCCCCCCAGTTCCCCTGCACCCCCTGGGGATCCCCAAGCCCCCCCAGCTTCCCCCAGGGACCCTCCCCAGACCCCCCCAAGCCCTCAAACCCCTCATTGACCCCACGGACCACAGGCACTGTCCCCATCTCCCTATTCCCTCCCTGGCATCCCACTGCCCCCCAGCCCTGCTGTGCCCCCTCTGTGACCCACCTGTGACCTCCCAGGACCCCTGTGACCCCCCAACTTCAACCAGGGACCCTCCCCAGACCCTCAAACCCCTCATTGACCCAGGGGACCATGGACACTGTCGCCATCCCCTCTCTGTGGCATCCCACTGCCCCCCAGCCCTGCTGTGCCCCTCTGTGACCCCCCCAGGACCCCTGTGACCCCCCCAGGACCTGTGTAACCCCCCCCAGGACCCCTGTGACCC
>NW_026138335.1:0-31921 GCF_025592945.1 Manacus candei
CCTGCCACGCCTCCCCCGTGGCACACCTGAGCCACAGGTACACCTGAACCACCTGAACCACCCCCAGGTACACCTGAACCACCCCCAGGTACACCTGAACCCCCCAGGTACAACCTGAACACCCCCCCAGGTACACCTGAACCCCCGCCCCAGGTACACCTGAACCCCCCCCAGGTACACCTGAACCCCCCCAGGCTGGCCAGCATGATCTCCTGCCACGCCCTCCCCCGTGGCACACCCTGAGCCACACAGGTACACCTGTACCCCCCCAGGTACACCCTGAACCCCCCCAGGTACACCTGAACCCCCCCCAGGTACACCTGAACCACACAGGTACACCTGAACCACACAGGTACACCTGAACCCCCCCCCCAGGTACACCTGAACCCCCCCAGATATACCTGAACCCCCCAGGCTGGCCAGCATGATCTCCTGCCACGCCTCCCCCGTGGCACACCTGAGCCACACAGGTACACCTGAACCCCCCAGGTACACCCTGAACACCCCCCCAGGTACACCTGAACCCCCCAGGCTGGCCAGCATGATCTCCTGCCATGTGGCACACCTGAACCCACAGGTACACCCTGAACCACCTGCACCCCCCCCCAGGGCACACCTGAACCCCCCCAGGGCACACAGGTACCCCCCCATGACACACCTGGACCCCCCCTGGGACACCCCCCTGGACACCCCCTGGACACCCCCTGGACACCTGGGTGCCCACCCAGGTGCCACCTTGGTGCCCTTTCAGACCCCACAGAGCCCCTCACACCTCCCAGCCCCAGACGGTCTCCTGCCCCATAGGAACGGGACAGGTGCCCCAAAAACTGCCCCATAACAGGACAGGTACCCCATGGGAACGGGACAGGTGCCCCCAAAACTGCCCCATAACAGGACAGGTACCCCATAGGAACGGGACAGGTGCCCCAAAAACTGCCCCATAACAGGACAGGTGCCCCATGGGAACGGGGACAGGTGCCCCCAAAACTGCCCCCATAACAGGACAAGGTTGCCCCATGGGAACGGGGACAGGTGCCCCCAAAACTGCCCCATAACAGGACAGGTGCCCCATGGGAACGGGACAGGTGCCCCATAACTGCATCACAGGTGCCCCACAGAGCTCAGCTGAGCCCCAGAGGACCCCCCCCCAGCCCCCCATAGGACCCCCCCCCAGCCGCATAGGACCCCCCTGAGCCCCCCATAGGACCACCCCCCAGCCCCCACAGGACCCCCCCCAGCCCCCCATAGACCCCCCCTGAACCCCCATGGGACCCCACCCCAGCCCCCATAGACCCCCCTGAACCCCCATGGGACCCACCCCCAGCCCCCATAGAACCCCTCTGAGCCCCCATATGACCCTGTCAGCCCCCATGTGACCCCCCCCCAGCCCCCATGGGAACCCCCCCCAGCCCCCATAGGACCCCCTGAGCCCCCCCATGGGAACCCCCAGCCCCCATATGACCCCCCCAGCCCCCATAGGACCCCCTGAGCCCCCCATAGGACCCCCCTGAGCCCCCCATGGGACCCGCCCCAGCCCCCCGTAGACCCCCCTGAACCCCCATGGGACCCCCAACCCCCCATAGGACCCCCTGAGCCCCCACAGGACCCCCCTGAGCCCCCCATAGGACCCCCCCTGAGCCCGCCCCATAGGACCCCCCCCCGCCCCCATAGGACCCCCCCAAGCACCCCAACAGGACCCACCTGAGCCCCTCCTGGGAACCCTCAGCCCCCCATAGGAACCCCCCCCAGCCCCCATAGGACCCCCCCTGAGCCCCCCCATAGGACCCCTCCAAGCCCCCATGGGACCCCACCAGCCCCATAATACCCCACTGAGCCCCCATAGGACCCCCTCGAGCCCCCCATATGACCCCCCCAAGTCCTTATAGGGACCCCCCCCGAGTCCCCCCCGTGCCCCCCCCAGCCCCCCCTGTGACCCCCCCAACCCCCACAGGACCCCCCCAAGCCCCCCATGGGGACCCCCCCTGAGCCCCCCATAGGATCCCACTGACCCCCCCATAGGACCCCCTGAACCCCCATAGGACCCCCTTGAGCCCTCACAGGACCCCCCCGAGCCCCCCCCCCGAGCCCCCCCGTGCCCCCCGGCCCCACCTGAATGAGCAGCAGCACGGCCTGGGGAAGGTCTGGAAGTTGTTGTTGCGGTTGATCTGGGTCCCGTCCTGCAGAGCCACCTTCCCGAAGGTCTGGGGGGCACGGGGGGGGGCTGGGGGGGGGGGGGGCAGGACCGACCCCCCCGTGCCCCTCACGCCCCCCAAACACCCCCCTGACCCGGGGGGGGGGGGCTCCCCCCGGGCCCCCCCACCTGCATCCCGATGACGGCGTAGATGAAGAAGATCATGGCGATGAGGAGGGCGACGTAGGGCAGGGCCTGGGGGCAGAGGGGGGGTCAGGGGGGGCTGTGCGACCCCCGTGGGACCCCCCCCCGTGTCCCCCCTCCCCGTCTGCCCCCCCCCCGGCCCCCCCTGGAAGGACTTGACGAAGGTCCAGAGCAGGGTGCGGATCCCTCGCCCTTGGAGAGCAGCTTGACCAGGCGCATGACCCGGAACAGCCGGAAGAGGTGATGGAGATGCCGGGAGCTGTCCTCGGAGCTCTGCGGGGACGGGGGTCAGGGCAGCCCCAAAAACACCTGAACACCCCCAAAAACACCCCTGAACCCACCCAAAAAAACCTGCACACCCCTAAAAACCTGCACACCCCTAAAAACCTGCACACCCCAAACCATATACACCCTAGAACGTGATGGAGATGCGGGAGCTGTCCTCGGAGCTCTGCGGGGACGGGGGTCAGGGTGTCCCCAAAGACCCCTGAACCACCCCCAAAACACCCCTGCACACCCCAAAACCCGTACAAACCCCAAAAACCCCTGCACACCCCAAAAACACCTGCACACCCCAAGACCCCCACACACCCCAAAAACCCTGCAAACCCCAAAAAAAACCTACACACCCCAAAAACCCTGCAAACCCCCAACCCCCTGCACACCCCAAAAACCCTGCACACCCCAAAAAAAACCCTACACACCCCAAAAACCCTGCACACTCCCCCAAAACCCCTGCACACCCCCAAAACCCCTACACACCCCAAAAACCCCTGCACACCCCAAAACCCCTACACACCCCAAAAAAAACCCTGCACACCCCCCAAAAAAACCCTGCACACCCCAAAAACCCCTACATACCCCCAAAAAACCCTACACCCTCCAAAAACCCTACACACCCCCAAAACCCCTGCACACCCCAAAACCCCTACACACCCCAAAACTCCTACACACCCCAAAAACTCCTACACCCCCAAAAACTCCTACACACCCCAAAAAACCCTGCACACATCAAAAACCCCCGTGCACCCCAAAAACCCTGCACACCCCCAAACCCGTGCACACCCCAAAAACCCTACACACCCCAAAACCCCTACAGCCCCCCAAAAAAACCCTACACACCCCAGAAACCCCTACACACCCCAAAACCCCTGCACACCCCAAAAAACCCCCCGCACACCCCCAAAACCCCTGCACACCCCAAAAAACCCCCCTCACCTCACCGACGTGCCCCCCGTTCTGCCGCCCCGGCCGTGACAATGGAGGTGGGTGGAGACACAGATGGACGTGAGGACACGGACACGGGGGGGGGACCCAAACACCCGGGACCCCCTCCCCAAAAAACACCCCCCCTCCCCCAAAAAAACAACCCCCTCCCCCAAAAAAACACCCCCCCTCCCCAAAATACACCCCCCCTCCCCAAAATACACCCCCCTCCCCAAAAAATACTCCCTCCCAAAGAACACCCCCTCCCCAAAAAAACAATCCCCTCCCCAAAAACATCCCCCTCCCCAAAAAACACCCCCTGCCCCAAAAACACCCCCCTCCCAAAAAACACCCCCCCTCCCAAAAAACACCCCCTGCCCCAAAAAACACCCTCTCCCCAAAAAACACCCCCCTGCCCCAAAAAACACCCCCCCCCTCCCCAAAACCCCCCCTCCCGGCCGGGGTGACTCACGTTGACCTCGGTGACCGCGATGTCCACCACGCTGCCCACCACGATCAGCGCGTCGAAGGTGTTCCAGGCGTCACAGAAATAGTGCTGGGGGGGGCAGGGGAGAGACCCCCGGGCTGGGACACCCCCAGACACACCTGGGACCCCCCCCCAGACCCTGTGACCCCCCCGTGTGACACCAAATAGTGCTGGGGGGGCACAGGGGAGAGACCCCCGGGCTGGGACACCCCCTCCCCATACCGTGTGACCCCCCCCGGTGTGACACAGAAATAGTGCTGGGGGGGCAGGGGAGAGACCCCCGGCATGGGACACCCCCCACACACACCCTGTGACCCCCCCGTGTGACACCAAATAGTACTGGGGGGGCACAGGGGAGAGACCCCCCGGGCTGGGACACGCCCCCCCCCACACACACCCTGTGACCCCCCCGGTGTGACACCAAATAGTGCTGGGGGGGCAGGGGAGAGACCCCCGGCATGGGACACCCCCCACACACACCCTGTGACCCCCCCGTGTGACACCAAATAGTGCTGGGGGGGCACAGGGGAGAGACCCCCGGGCTGGGACACGCCCCCCCCCACACACACCCTGTGACCCCCCCGTGTGACACCAAATAGTGCTGGGGGGGCACAGGGGAGAGACCCCCGGGCTGGGACACCCCCCCCCCACCCACGGTGTGACCCCCCCCCAGGTGTGACACGAAATAGTGCTGGGGGGGGCACAGGGGAGAGACCCCCGGTATGGGACCCCCCCAGACACACCTGGGACACCCCCCACACACGGTGTGACCCCCCCCGGTGTGACACAAAATAGTGCTGGGGGGGGGACAGGGGAGAGACCCCCGGCATGGGACACCCCCCCCCCTCCCATACCGTGTGACCCCCCCCGGTGTGACACAGAAATAGTGCTGGGGAGGGACAGGGGAGAGACCCCCGGTATGGGACCCCCCAGACACACCTGGGACACCCCCACACCCTGTGACCCCCCCGTGTGACACCAAATAGTGCTGGGGGGGGCAAAGGGGAGAGACCCCGGTATGGGACACCCCCCCCACACACACCGTGTGACCCCCCCGGTGTGACACAAAATAGTGCTGGGGGGGCACAGGGGAGAGACCCCCGGCATGGGACACCCCCCCCACACACCCTGTGACTCCCCCGGTGTGACACAGAAATAGTGCTGGAGGGGGGCAGGGGAGAGACCCCCGGGCTGGGACACCCCCCGTCCCACACCCTGTGACCCCCCCCGTGTGACACCAAATAGTGCTGGGGGGGGGGACAGGGGAGTGACCACGGTATGGGACACCACCACACACCCCTGTGACCCCCCCCACACCCTGTGACCCCCCCCGTGTGACACCAAATAGTGCTGGGGGGGGCAAAGGGGAGAGACCCCCGGGCTGGGACACCCCCAGACACACCCTGTGACCCCCCCGGTGTGACACAGAAATAGTGCTGGGGGGGGCACAGGGGAGAGACCCCGGTATGGGACACCCCCCCCACACAGACGGTGTGACCCCCCCCGGTGTGACACGAAATAGTGCTGGAGGGGGACAGGGGAGAGACCCCGGTATGGGACCCCCCCAGACACACCTGGGACACCCCCCACACACGGTGTAACCCCCCCGGTGTGACACAAAATAGTGCTGGGGGGGGGACAGGGGAGAGACCCCCGGCATGGGACACCCCCCCCCCTCCCATACCGTGTGACCCCCCTGGTGTGACACAGAAATAGTGCTGGGGAGGGGGCAGGGGAGTGACCCCGGTATGGGACACCCCCCCACACACACACCCCCTGTGACCCCCCCGTGTGACACCAAATAGTGCTGGGGGGGGGACAGGTGAGAGACCCCCGGTCTGGGACCCCCCCCACACACACCCTGTGACTCCCCCACCCCCTGTGACCCCCCCGGTGTGCCGCGGCCCCCTCCCACCCCCTGTGCCCCCCCCCGGCCTGGGATACCTCCACACACCTTGTGACCCCCCACACACCCCCCTGTGCCCCCCCCCGTGTGCTGCGGCCCCCCCCCCCGGTGTGACGTGGCCCCCTCCCACCCTCTGTGCCCCCCCCGGTGCTGCGGCCCCCCCCTTCCCACTCCCTGTGACCCCCCACACACCCCCTGTGACCCCCCCCCACACACACCCTGTGACCCCCCACACACACCCCCTGTGACCCCCCCCCACCCCGTGTGCCCCCCCCCGGTGCCGCGGCCCCCCTTCCCACCCCCTGTGACCCCCCCCCACACCCCCTGTGACCCCCCCCCCCACCCCCTGTGACCCCCCCACCCCGTGTGCCCCCCCCCGTGTGCCCCGCAGCCCCCCTACCCTCGGTTTGAAGGCGATGATCTTGAGCACCATCTCCACGGTGAAGAGCCCGGTGAACACCATGTTCAGCAGGTCCATCACGTAGTTGAAGGGCTTCGACTGCTCGTAGTGCTGGGGGGGGGACACGGGGGGGTCCTGAGCTGTGCCCACCCTCCCACGGGGGGGGTCCTGAGCTGTCCCACCCTCCCACGGGGGGGTCCTGAGCTGTGCCCACCCTCCCACGGGGGGGTCCTGAGCTGTGCCCACCCTCCCACGGGGGGGTCCTGAGCTGTGCCCACCCTCCCATGGGGGGTCCTGAGCTGAGCCCAGGTGTGTGTCCCCTCCCCGGGGGTCTAAGTTGTCCCCCCAGGAGTCTGAACTGTCCCCCCCCAGGAGTCTGAGCTGTCCCCCCCCCAGGAGTCTGAGCTGTCTCCCCCTCTCGAGGGTCTGAACTGTCTCCCCCTGAGGGGTCTGAACTGTCCCACTCCCACCCAGGTGTCCAAGCTGTGCCCCCCCGGGGGTCTGAGCTGTCCCCCCCCCCCGAATTCTGAGTTGTCCCCAGGGGTCTGAGCTGTCCCCCCCAGGGTGCGAGCTGTGCCCCCCCCCCCCCGGTCTGAGCTGTGCCCCACAGGGGTCTGATCTGTCCCCCCAGGTCTGAGCTGTGTCCCCCCCCACCCCTGGTCTGAGCTGTGCCCCCCCCCCGGGGTCTGAGCTGTGCCCCCTGGGTCCAAGCTGTCCCCCCAGGGTCCAAGCTGTGCCCCCCAGGTCCGAGCTGTGTCCCCCCCGGGTCCCGAGCCGTGCCCCCCCAGTCTGAGCTGTGCCCCCCAGGTCCGAGCTGTGCCCCCCCCAGGTCCGAGCTGTCCCCCCAGGGTCCCGAGCCGTGCCCCCCAGGTCCGAGCCGTGCCCCCCAGGTCTGATCTGTCCCGTCCCCCTGGGGGTCCCGAGCTGTGCCCCCCAGGTCTGATGTGACCCATCCCCCTGGGGGTCCCGAGCTGTGCCCCCCAGGTCCGAGCTGTGCCCCCCAGGTGTGATCTGTCCCATCCCCCTGGGGGTCCGAGCCGTGCCCCCCCAGGTCCGAGCTGTGCCCCCCAAGTGTGATCTGTCCCATCCCCCTGGGGGTGCCGAGCTGTGCCCCCCAGGTGTGATCTGTCCCATCCCCCTGGGGGTCCCGAGCTGTGCCCCCCAGGTCCGAGCTGTGCCCCCCAGGTGTGATCTGTCCCGTCCCCCCGGGGGTCCCGAGCTGTGCCCAGGGTCCCGAGCCGTGCCCCCCGGTCCGAGCCGTGCCCCCCAGGTGTGATCTGTCCCGTCCCCCCGGGGGTGCCGAGCCGTGCCCCCCCAGGTCCAAGCTGTGCCCCCCAGGTGTGATCTGTCCCGTCCCCCCGGTCTGAGCCGTGCCCCCCAGGTGTGATCTGTCCCGTCCCCCCGGGGGTGCCGAGCCGTGCCCACCTGCACGGCGAGGGCGATGGTGTTGAGCAGGATGAGCACGAACATGATGTACTCGAAGGCCGTGGAGTTCACCATGGCCCACACCCGGTACTGGCTGCGGTTCTTGGGGATGTAACGGCGCAGGGGCTGCGCCTTCAGCGCGTACTCCACACACTGCCGCTGGGGGGGGACAGGGACAGTGTGGGGACAGTGTGGGGACATGGGGACAGTGTGGGGACATGGTGGGGACAGGGGACATGGGACACAGCCACTCCACACACTGCCGCTGGGGGGGGGACAGGGACAGTGTGGGGACAGTGTGGGGACATGGTGGGGACATGGGGACAGTGTGGGGACATGGGACACAGCCACTCCACACTGCCGCTGGGTGGGGGGACAGGGGGACAGTGTGGGGACATGGGGACAGTGTGGGGACATGGGACATGGGGACACAACCACACACAGCCACTCCACACACTGCCACTGTGGGGACAGGGACAATGTGGGGACATGGGACACAGCCACTCCACACACTGCCGCTGGGGGGGGGGACAGGGACAGGGGGACAGTGTGGGGACACGGGGACACAGCTACACACTGCCACTCCACACACTGCCGCTGGGGATGGGGACAGGGGGACATGGGGACAGTGTGGGGACAGTGAGGGGACAGTGAGGGGACATGGGGACACAGCCACCCACTGCCACTCCACACACTGCCGCTGTGGGGACAGGGACAGGGGACATGGGGACAGTGTGGGGACAGTGTGGGGACAGTGTGGGGACATGGGGACATGGGGACACAGCCACACAGCCACACAGCCACTCCACACACTGGCACTGGGGATGGGGACAGTGTGGGGACACGGGGACATGGGGACACAGCCACACAGCCACACAGCCACTCCACACACTGGCACTGGGGATGGGGACAGTGTGGGGACACGGGGACATGGGGACACAGCCACCCACTGCCACTCCACACACTGCTGCTGGGGATGGGGACAGGGGGACAGTGTGGGGACATGGGACATGGGGACATGGGACACAGCCACTCCACACACTGGTGCTGGGGACAGGGACAGTGTGGGGACAGTGTGGGGACATGGGGACACGGGGACACAGCCACCCACAGCCACTGCACACACTGCTGCTGTGGGGACGCTGTGGGGACATCACAGAGCCACCCCAGTGGGGACACTGCAGGCCACAGGGACACCACAGGGACACCCTGGGGACACTGCAGTGACACTGTGGGGCCACAGCAGGGCCACCGCAAGGACACTGTGGGGACACCACAGGGCTGCAGGGACACTGCAGGGACACCCTGGGGACACCACAGGGACAACCTGGGGCCACTGCAGGGCCACAGAGCCACCCTGTGCCACCCCGGGGCCACCCTGTGCCATCCTGGGGTCACCCTGTGCCATCCCAGGGCTACCCTGTGCCATCCTGTGCCATCCCTGTGCCACCCCGGGGCCACCCTGTGCCATCCCGGGGCCACCCTGTGCCATCCCGGGGTCACCCTGTGCCATCCCAGGGCTACCCTGTGCCATCCTGTGCCATCCCTGTGCCATCCTGTGCCATCCCTGTGCCACCCCGGGGCCACCCTGTGCCATTCCGGGGCCACCCTGTGCCATCCTGGGGTCACCCTGTGCCATCCCAGGGCTACCCTGTGCCACCCCAGGGCCACCCTGTGCCATCCTGTGCCATCCCTGTGCCACCCCGGGGCCACCCTGTGCCATTCCGGGGCCACCCTGTGCCATCCTGGGGTCACCCTGTGCCACCCTGTGCCACCCTGTGCCATCCTGGGGCCACCCTGTGCCACTCTGTGCCATCCTGGGGTCACCCTGTGCCATCCTGGGGCCACCCTGTGCCACTCTGTGCCATCCTGGGGTCACCCTGTGCCATCCTGGGGTCACCCTGTGCCACCCTGTGCCATCCCAGGGCCACCCTGTGCCACCCTGTGCCACCCTGTGCCACCCTGGGGCCACCCTGTGCCATCTCAGGGCCACCCTGTGCCACCCTCTGCCACCCTGTGCCATCCTGGGGTCACCCTGTGCCATCCCAGGGCTACCCTGTGCCATCCTGTGCCATCCCTGTGCCATCCTGTGCCATCCCTGTGCCACCCCGGGGCCACCCTGTGCCATTCCGGGGCCACCCTGTGCCATCCTGGGGTCACCCTGTGCCATCCCAGGGCTACCCTGTGCCATCCTGTGCCATCCCTGTGCCACCCCGGGGCCACCCTGTGCCATCCCGGGGCCACCCTGTGCCATCCCGGGGTCACCCTGTGCCATCCCAGGGCTACCCTGTGCCATCCTGTGCCATCCCTGTGCCATCCTGTGCCATCCCTGTGCCACCCCGGGGCCACCCTGTGCCATTCCGGGGCCACCCTGTGCCATCCTGGGGTCACCCTGTGCCATCCCAGGGCTACCCTGTGCCATCCTGTGCCATCCCTGTGCCACCCCGGGGCCACCCTGTGCCATCCCGGGGCCACCCTGTGCCATCCCGGGGTCACCCTGTGCCATCCCAGGGCTACCCTGTGCCATCCTGTGCCATCCCTGTGCCATCCTGTGCCATCCCTGTGCCACCCCGGGGCCACCCTGTGCCATTCCGGGGCCACCCTGTGCCATCCTGGGGTCACCCTGTGCCACCCTGTGCCACCCTGTGCCATCCTGGGGCCACCCTGTGCCACTCTGTGCCATCCTGGGGTCACCCTGTGCCATCCTGGGGCCACCCTGTGCCACTCTGTGCCATCCTGGGGTCACCCTGTGCCATCCTGGGGTCACCCTGTGCCACCCTGTGCCATCCCAGGGCCACCCTGTGCCACCCTGTGCCACCCTGTGCCACCCTGTGCCACCCTGGGGCCACCCTGTGCCATCTCAGGGCCACCCTGTGCCACCCTCTGCCACCCTGTGCCATCCTGGGGTCACCCTGTGCCATCCCAGGGCTACCCTGTGCCATCCTGTGCCATCCCTGTGCCATCCTGTGCCATCCCTGTGCCACCCCGGGGCCACCCTGTGCCATTCCGGGGCCACCCTGTGCCATCCTGGGGTCACCCTGTGCCACCCTGTGCCACCCTGTGCCATCCTGGGGCCACCGTGTGCCACCCTGTGCCATCCCAGGGCCACCCTGTGCCACCCTCTGCCACCCTGTGCCATCCTGGGACCACCCTGTGCCATCCCAGGGCCATCCTGTGCCATCCTGTGCCATCCCTGTGCCATCCTGTGCCATCCTGGGGTCACCCTGTGTGCATCCCAGGCCCACCCTGTGCCATCCTGTGCCATCCTGTGCCACCCTGTGCCATCCTGGGACCACCCTGTGCCACCCTGGGGCCACCCTGTGCCATCTCAGGGCCACCCTGTGCCACCCTGTGCCATCCTGTGCCATCCTGTGCCAGCCTGTGCCAGCCCCACCTGGTTCTTGTCGAGCTCGCAGTTGCGGTACTCGCTCTCGCCCTGGGCGCGGAAGGTGATGATGACGAAGCCGACGAAGATGTTCATCATGAAGAAGGCGATGACGATGATGTAGACGATGAAGAAGATGGAGATCTCCACCCGGTAGTTGTAGATGGGCCCCTGGTCCTCGGCGTTGGCGTCGATGGCCTTGTACAGCAGCCTGGGGGGGCACACGGGGGGCTGGGGGGGCGTCCCGGGGGTCCTGCTGTCCCCCCCCGGGGGTCCCCCCCCGTGTCCCCCCTGTGTGTTCCCCCCGTGTCCCCCCAGACTCACACAGGCCACCCCTCGAAGGTGGACACTGTGAACAGGGCCTGGGGGTCCCGCTGTCCCCCCCGTGTCCCCCCAGACTCATGCAGGCCACCCCTCGAAGGTGGACACAGTGAACAGGGCCATCATCCTGGGGGTCCTGCTGTCCCCATGTCCCCCCCATGTCCCCCCCGTGTCCCCCCCAGACTCACGCAGGCCACCCCTCGAAGGTGGACACAGTGAACAGGGCCTGGGGGTCCCGCTGTCCCCCCCATGTCCCCCCCATGTGTCCCCCCCGTGTCCCTCCCCCCCCAGACTCACACAGGCCACCCCTCGAAGGTGGACACTGTGAACAGGGCCATCATCCTGGGGGTCCCACTGTCCCCCTCGTGTCCCCCCAGACTCACGCCGGCCACCCCTCGAAGGTGGACACGGTGAACAGGGCCTGGGGGTCCTGCTGTCCCCATGTCCCCCCCCGTGTCCCCCCTGTGTCCCCCCCAGACTCACGCCGGCCACCCCTCGAAGGTGGACACTGTGAACAGGCCCAGGGGTCCCACTGTCCCCCCTGTGTCCCCCCAGACTCACGCCGGCCACCCCTCGAAGGTGGACACAGTGAACAGGGCCATCATCCTGGGGGTCCTGCTGTCCCCATGTCCCCCCCATGTCCCCCCCTGGCCCTGGGACTCATGCAGGCCACCCCTCGAAGGTGGACACTGTGAACAGGGCCATCATCCCGGGGGTCCCACTGTCCCCCCCGTGTCCCCCCAGACTCACGCCGGCCACCCCTCGAAGGTGGACACAGTGAACAGGGCCATCATCCCGGCCAGCACGTTGTCGAAGTTGAAGTCGCTGTTGAGCCAGAGGCGCTCCCGCACCGAGGGGTGGGAAACGTCCCCGTCCTTGTACACCAGGAATGTCCCCCTGGATGGGGACAGGGACAGTGAGACCCCCGAGGGGTGGGACAGGTCCCTGTCCTTGTACACCAGGAATGTCCCCCTGGATGGGGACACAGGGACAGGGACAGGGACACAGGGACAGTGAGACCCCCAAGGACACCAAGGGGTGGGACAGGTCCCTGTCCTTGGACACCAGGAATGTCCCCCTGGGATGGGACACAGGGACAGGGACAGGGACAGTGAGACCCCCGAGGGGTGGGACACATCCCCGTCCTTGGACACCAGGAATGTCCCCCTGGATGGGGACAGGAACAGTGAGACCCCCGAGGACACCGAGGGGTGGGAAACGTCCCCGTCCTTGTACACCAGGAATGTCCCCCTGGATGGGGACACAGGGACAGGGACAGAGGGACAGTGAGACCCCCGAGGGGTGGGACATGTCCCTGTCCTTGTACACCAGAAATGTCCCCCTGGGATGGGGACACAGGGACAGGGACAGGGACAGTGAGACCCCCAAGGGGTGGGACACATCCTTGGACACCAGGAATGTCCCCCTGGATGGGGACACAGGAACAGTGAGACCCCCGAGGACACTGAGGGGTGGGAAACGTCCCCGTCCTTGTACACCAGGAATGTCCCCCTGGATGGGGACACAGGGACAGGGACAGGGACAGTGAGACCCCCAAGGGGTGGGACACATCCTTGGACACCAGGAATGTCCCCCTGGATGGGGACACAGGGACAGTGAGACCCCCGAGGACACTGAGGGGTGGGAAACGTCCCCGTCCTTGTACACCAGGAATGTCCCCCTGGATGGGGGACACAGGGACAGGGACAGTGAGACCCCCGAGGACACTGAGGGGTGGGACAGGTCCCTGTCCTTGGACACCAGGAATGTCCCCCTGGATGGGGACAGGAACAGTGAGACCCCCGAGGACACTGAGGGGTGGGAAACGTCCCCGTCCTTGTACACCAGGAATGTCCCCCTGGATGGGGACACAGGGACAGGGACAGGGACAGGGACAGTGAGACCCCCGAGGGGTGGGACACATCCTTGGACACCAGGAATGTCCCCCTGGATGGGGACACAGGGACAGGGACAGTGAGACCCCCCCTCCAGCCACTGCCACCAGCCGGGGGGACCCCATGGGGACACCAACGGGGTGGGTGGGGCTCAGTTTTGGGGTGGGAGGGGCTCAGTTTTGGGGTGGGAGGGGCTCAGGTTTGGGGTGGGAGGGTCAGTTTGGGGGGTCGTGGGGGATCCCCTGGGGGGGTGTCAGTTTGGGGGGGGGTGAAGGATCATCTGGGGAGGGGGGGGTCAGTTTGGGAGCGTGGGGGTGCTTTTGGGGTCACAGGGTCAGTCTGGGGGCTCAGGGTCAGTTTGGGGGTTCAGGGTCAGTTTGGGGTGTAGGGGGGGTCAGTTTGGGGTCACAGGGTCAGTTTGGGGTCACAGGGGGTCAGTTTGGGGTCACAGGGGGTCAGTTTGGGAGCTCAGGGGGTCAGTTTGGGGTCACAGGGTCAGTTTGGGAGCTCAGGGGGTCAGTTTGGGGTCACAGGGTCAGTTTGGAGACTCAGGGGTCAGTTTGGGGTCACAGGGGGTCAGTTTGGGAGCTCAGGGGGTCAGTTTGAGGACTCAGGGTCAGTTTGGGGTCACAGAGTCAGTTTGGGGGCTCAGGGGGTCAGTTTGGGGCATAATGGGAGTCACTTTGGGGGGTGGGGGGGTCAGTTTAGGGTCACAGGGTCAGTTTGGGGTGTAGGGGGGTCAGTTTGGGATCACAGGGTCACTTTCAGGGCTCAGGGATTCAGTTTGGGGTCACAGGGTCAGTTTGGGGGATGGAGGGTCAGTTTGGGGTCACAGGGTCAGTTTGGGTGCAGGGGGTCAGTTTGGGGTCACAGGGTCAGTTTGGGGTCACAGGGTCAGTTTGGGGGTTCAGTTTGGGGTCACAGGGTCAGTTTTGGGTGCAGGGGGGGTCAGTTTGGGGTCACAGGGTCAGTTTGGGGGCTCAGTTTGGGGTCACAGGGTCAGTTTGGGGTCACAGGGTCAGTTTGGGGGCTCAGTTTGGGGTCACAGGGTCAGTTTGGGGTCACAGGGGTCGGTTTGGGGTGTGGGGGGTCAGTTTGGGGTCACAGGGTCAGTTTGGGGTCACAGGGTCAGTTTTTGGGGGTCACAGGGTCAGTTTTGGGTGCAGGGGGGGTCAGTTTGGGGTCACGGGGTCAGTTTTGGGTGCAGGAGGGGTCAGTTTGGGGTCAGGGGGTCAGTTTTGGGTGCAGGGGGGGTCAGTTTGGGGTCAGGGGGTCAGTTTTTGGGGGTCACGGGGTCAGTTTTGGGTGCAGGGGGGGTCAGTTTGGGGGTCACAGGGTCAGTTTTGGGTGCAGGGGGGGTCAGTTTGGGGTCAGGGGGTCAGTTTTTGGGGTCACCCACTTGCACTCCCCCGGCGTGTGCTTGGCCTCGTCGGTGCAGCTGTAGAACTTGCCCTGGGGGGTTTGGGGGGGGTCACACCGAGCCCCGGCCCTGGGGGGGGGGTTGGGACCCCCTGGGGGGGTTTTGGGGACCCCTTGGGGGGGTTGGGGACCCCTTGGGGGGGGTTGGGGACCCACTTGGTGGTTTTGGGACTCTGGGGGTGATTTTGGGACCCTGGGGGGGTTTAGGGACCCCAGAGGGGTGTTTGGGGACCCTGGGGTGGTTTGGGCACCCCTTGGGTGGTTTTGGGACCCCAAAGGGGTTTGGGGACCGGGCGGGGGGGGTTGGGGACCCCTTGGGTGGTTTTGGGACCCCGGGGGGGGGGGGGTTGGGGACCCCTTTGAGGGGGCTTGGGGACCCCAGGATGGTTTAGGGACCCCTTGGGTAGTTTGGGGACCCCAAGGGGGTTTGGGGACCCCAAGGGGGATTTTGGGGACCCATTTGGTGGTTTGGGAACCCCTTGAGTGATTTTGGGCCCCCGGGGGTGGTTTTGGGACCTCTTGGGTGATTTTGGGGACCCCGGGGGGGTTTGGGGACCCCTCGGGTGATTTTGGGACTCTGGGGTGGTTTTGGGACCCCTTTGGGGGGGTTTTGGGACCCCCTGGGGGTGTTTTGGGCCCCCCACCTTGAAGAGCTGCACCCCGATGCAGGCGAACATGAACTGCAGCAGCGTCGTGACGATCATGATGTTCCCGATGGTGCGGATGGCGACGAACACGCACTGCACCACGTGCTGGGGGGGACAGGGGTCAGTATGGGGGGGACAGGGGGGACAATGGGGACGAACACGCACTGCACCACGTGCTGGGGGGGACAGGGGTCAGTATGGGGGGGACAGGGGGGACAATGGGGACGAACACGCACTGCACCACGTGCTGGGGGGGACAGGGGTCAGCATGGGGGGGGACAGGGGGGACAATGGGGACGAACACGCACTGCACAACGTGCTGGGGGGGACAGGGGGGACAATGGGGACAGGGGTCAGCATGGGGGGGGGACAGGGACAGGGACAATGGGGACGAACACGCACTGGACAACGTGCTGGGGGGGACAGGGGTCAGCATGGGGGGGACAGGACAGGGGTCAGCATGGGGGGGGACAGGGGGGACAATGGGGACAGGGGTCAGTATGGGGGGGACAGGGACAGGGGTCAGCACGGGATGGGACAGGGACAGGGGTCAGCACGGGGAGGACAATGGGGACAGGGGGGACAATGGGGACGAACACGCACTGCACGACGTGCTGGGGGGGCAGGACAGGGGTCAGCATGGGGGGGACAGGGACAGGGGTCAGCACGGGAGGGGGACAGGGACAATGGGGACAGGGACAGGGGGTCAGCATGGGAGGGGGACCAGGGGGGTCACCAAGGGATGGGGACAGGGACAGGGACAGTGGGGACAGGGACAGGGGGGTCACCACGGGATGGGGACAATGGGGACAGGGACAGGGGGTCACCGCAGGATGGGGACAATGGGGACAATGGGGACAGGGACAGGGGGGTCACCACGGGATGGGGACAATGGGGACAGGGACAGGGACAGGGGGGTCACCACGGGATGGGGACAATGGGGACAATGGGGACAGAGACAGGGGGGTCACCACGGGATGGGGACAATGGGGACAATGGGGACAATGGGGACAGGGACAGGGGGTCACCGCAGGATGGGGACAATGGGGACAATGGGGACAGGGACAGGAGGGTCACCGCAGGATGGGGACAATGGGGACAATGGGGACAGGGACAGGGGGGTCACCACGGGATGGGGACAATGGGGACAGGGACAGGGACAGGGGGGTCACCACGGGATGGGGACAATGGGGACAATGGGGACAGAGACAGGGGGGTCACCACGGGATGGGGACAATGGGGACAATGGGGACAATGGGGACAGGGACAGGGGGTCACCGCAGGATGGGGACAATGGGGACAATGGGGACAGGGACAGGAGGGTCACCGCAGGATGGGGACAATGGGGACAATGGGGACAGGGACAGGGGGGTCACCACGGGATGGGGACAATGGGGACAATGGGGACAATGGGGACAGGGACAGGGGAGGGTGGCACCGGGCACGGGGACAGCAGGGACAGGGACAGGGCTGGGAGCGTGGGTTGGGGACAGGGACAGGGACAGGGGGTGTCACTGGGACGTGGGGACACCGGGGACAGGAGGGACACCTCGTGTGTCACCGGGACAGAGGGACAGTGGGGACAGGTGGGACAGTGGGGACCCTGTGACACCGGGACACTGGGACACTGGGACAGCTGTGCCACCCCTGTCACCTGAGCCACCCCAGCCCAGCACAGCGGGGCCCCAGTGCTCCCAGTGCCACCAGTGCAGCGTCCCAGTGCTCCCAGTACAGTGTCCCAGTGCTCCCAGTGCCACCAGTGCAGCGTCCCAGTGCTCCCAGTGCTCCCAGTGCCACCAGTACAGTGTCCCAGCCCCTCCCAGTGCTCCCAGTGCCACCAGTACAGCGTCCCAGTGCTCCCAGTGCTCCCAGTGCCACCAGTACAGTGTCCCAGCCCCTCCCAGTGCCACCAGTACAGTGTCCCAGCCCCTCCCAGTGCTCCCAGTGCCCACAGTACAGTGTCCCAGCCCCTCCCAGTGCTCCCAGTGCCCACAGTACAGTGTCCCAGCCCCTCCCAGTGCCACAGTACAGTGTCCCAGTACTCCCAGTGCTCCCAGTACAGTGTCCCAGCCCCTCCCAGCCCCTCCCAGTGCCCCCAGTGCAGTGTCCCCTAGCCCTCCCAGTGCTCCCAGTGCCCCCAGTGCAGTGTCCCAGCCCCTCCCAGTGCCCCCAGTACAGTGTCCCAGCCCCTCCCAGTGCTCCCAGTGCCACCAGTGCAGCGTCCCAGTGCTCCCAGTGCCACCAGTACAGCGTCCCAGCCCCTCCCAGTGCTCCCAGTGCCCCCAGTGCAGTGTCCCAGCCCCTCCCAGTGCTCCCAGTGCCACCAGTACAGCGTCCCAGTGCTCCCAGTGCTCCCAGTGCCACCAGTACAGTGTCCCAGCCCCTCCCAGTGCCACCAGTACAGTGTCCCAGCCCCTCCCAGTGCTCCCAGTGCCCACAGTACAGTGTCCCAGCCCCTCCCAGTGCTCCCAGTGCCCACAGTACAGTGTCCCAGCCCCTCCCAGTGCCACAGTACAGTGTCCCAGTACTCCCAGTGCTCCCAGTACAGTGTCCCAGCCCCTCCCAGCCCCTCCCAGTGCCCCCAGTGCAGTGTCCCCTAGCCCTCCCAGTGCTCCCAGTGCCCCCAGTGCAGTGTCCCAGCCCCTCCCAGTGCCCCCAGTACAGTGTCCCAGCCCCTCCCAGTGCTCCCAGTGCCACCAGTGCAGCGTCCCAGTGCTCCCAGTGCCACCAGTACAGCGTCCCAGCCCCTCCCAGTGCTCCCAGTGCCCCCAGTGCAGTGTCCCAGCCCCTCCCAGTGCTCCCAGTGCCACCAGTACAGCGTCCCAGTGCTCCCAGTGCTCCCAGTGCCACCAGTGCAGCGTCCCAGTGCTCCCAGTGCCACCAGTACAGCGTCCCAGCCCCTCCCAGTGCTCCCAGTGCCCCCAGTACAGTGTCCCAGCCCCTCCCAGTGCCCCCAGTACAGTGTCCCAGTGCTCCCAGTGCCCCCAGTGCAGTGTCCCAGCCCCCCCCAGCCCCCCCAGCCCCCCCAGTTGCCCACCTTGAGGCCCTTGGCCCGGTTGATGGCCCGCAGGGGCCGCAGGACCCTCAACACCCGCAGGATCTTCACCACCGAGATGGCGCTGGAGCTGCGGGGACACCAGTGCTCCCAGTGCTCCCAGTAACACCCCCCAGTGCTCCCAGTAACCCCCAACAGTGCTCCCAGTGCTCCCAGTGCTCCCAGTAACACCTCCCAGTGCTCCCAGTGCTCCCAGTAACCCCCAACAGTGCTCCCAGTGCTCCCAGTAACACCCCCCAGTGCTCCCAGTGCTCCCAGTAACACCCCCCAGTGCTCCCAGTAACCCCCACCAGTGCTCCCAGTGCTCCCAGTGCTCCCAGTAACACCTCCCAGTGCTCCCAGTGCTCCCAGTAACACCCCCCAGTGCTCCCAGTGCTCCCAGTGCTCCCAGTAACACCTCCCAGTGCTCCCAGTGACCCCCACAGTGCTCCCAGTAACCCCCCCAGTGCTCCCAGTAACCCCCCCAGTGCTCCCAGTGCTCCCAGTAACACCCCCCCAGTGCTCCCAGTGCTCCCAGTAACCCCCAACAGTGCTCCCAGTGCTCCCAGTAACACCCCCCAGTGCTCCCAGTGCTCCCAGTAACCCCCCCCAGTGCTCCCAGTGCTCCCAGTAACCCCCACAGTGCTCCCAGTGCTCCCAGTAACCCCCAACAGTGCTCCCAGTGCTCCCAGTAACCCCCAACAGTGCTCCCAGTGCTCCCAGTAACCCCCCCAGTGCTCCCAGTGCTCCCAGTAACCCCCAGCAGTGCTCCCAGTGCTCCCAGTAACCCCCAACAGTGCTCCCAGTAACACCCCAGCAGTGCTCCCAGTGCTCCCAGTGCCCCCAGTGCTCCCAGTAACCCCCCAGTGCCCCCAGTGCTCCCAGAAACACCCCCCCAGTGCTCCCAGTAACCCCCCAGCAGTGCTTCCAGTGCTCCCAGTAACCCCCCAGTGCTCCCAGTAACCCCCCAGTGCTCCCAGTGCTCCCAGTAACCCCCCCAGCAGTGCTCCCAGTGCTCCCAGTAATCCCCCAGTGAGCCCATAACACCCAGTGCTCCCAGTAACCCTCCACTGCTCCCAGTAACACCCCAGTGCTCCCAGTGCTCCCAGTAACCCCCAACAGTGCTCCCAGTGCTCCCAGTAACCCCCACAGTGCTCCCAGTGCTCCCAGTAACACCCCCAGTGCTCCCAGTGCTCCCAGTAACCCCTCAGTGCCCCCAGTGCTCCCAGTAACACCCCCCAGTGCTCCCAGTGCTCCCAGTAACCCCCAACAGTGCTCCCAGTGCTCCCAGTAACCCCCCCAGTGCTCACAGTGCTCCCAGTAACCCCCAACAGTGCTCCCAGTGCTCCCAGTAACACCCCCAGTGCTCCCAGTGCTCCCAGTGCCCCCAGCAGTGCTCCCAGTAACACCCTCAGTGCCCCCAGCAGTGCTCCCAGTGCTCCCAGTGCATCCCAGTAACACCCCTAGTGTCCCCATCAGCACTCCCAGTGCTCCCAGTAAATCCCCCAGTGCTTCAGCAGTGCTCCCAGTGCCCCCAGTAGTGCTCCCATCAGCACTCCCAGTGCTCCCAGTGCCCCCCAGTAACACTCCCACTGTTTTCCAGCACCCCAGCAGTGCCCCAGTGCCCCCAGTGGCTCCCAGCTGCCCCCAGTGTGCCCCAGTTGCCCCCAGTGTCCCCAGTTTGTCCCAGTTCCCCCCAGTATCCCCATTCCTCACTGCATGCCGAAGGAGATGAGGGACACCCCGACCACCAGCAGTGTCCCAGTTTGTCCCAGTTTGTCCCAGTTTGTCCCAGTATCCCCAGTATCCCCAGTCCCTCACTGCATGCCGAAGGAGATGAGGGACACCCCGACCACCAGCAGTGTCCCCAGTGTCCCCAGTTTGTCCCAGTTTGTCCCAGTTTGTCCCAGTATCCCCAGTATCTCACTGCATGCCGAAGGAGATGAGGGACACCCCGACCACCAGCAGTGTCCCCAGTGTCCCCAGTTTGTCCCAGTATCCCCAGTCCCTCACTGCATGCCAAAGGAGATGAGGGACACCCCCGACCACCAGCAGTGTCCCCAGTTTGTCCCAGTATCCCCAGTATCCCCAGTCCCTCACTGCATGCCGAAGGAGATGAGGGACACCCTGACCACCAGCAGTGTCCCCAGTGTCCCCAGTTTGTCCCAGTATCCCCAGTATCCCCAGTATCCCCATTCCTCACTGCATGCAGAAGGAGATGAGGGACACCCCGACCACCAGCAGTGTCCCCAGTGTCCCCAGTTTGTCCCAGTATCCCCAGTTTGTCCCAGTCCCCCCAGTCCCTCACTGCATGCCAAAGGAGATGAGGGACACCCCGACCACCAGCAGTGTCCCCAGTATCCCCAGTTTGTCCCAGTTTGTCCCAGTATCCCCAGTCCCCCCATTCCTCACTGCATGCCAAAGGAGATGAGGGACACCCCGACCACCAGCAGTGTGTCCCAGTTTGTCCCAGTTCCCCCCAGTCCCCCCAGTCCCTCACTGCATGCCGAAGGAGATGAGGGACACCCCGACCACCAGCAGTGTCCCCAGTTTGTCCCAGTTTGTCCCAGTATCCCCAGTCCCCCCAGTCCCTCACTGCATGCCGAAGGAGATGAGGGACACCCCGACCACCAGCAGTGTCCCCAGTGCCCCCAGTTTGTCCCAGTATCCCCAGTCCCTCACTGCATGCCGAAGGAGATGAGGGACACCCCGACCACCAGCAGGTCCAGGAGGTTGAACCAGTTCCGGCAGAAGGAGCCTTTGTGCAGGAAGGCCCCGAACACCGTCATCTGGGGGGGGAGGGGGGACCCCGAAACCACGGGGGGACCCCAAAAACATGGGGACACCCCCAAAAACATGGGGACACCCCAAAAACACGGGGACACCCCAAAACCCCGGGGACACCCCCAAACTCTGAGGACACCCCTAAACACTGGGGACACCCCAAAACTGGGGACACCCCAAAACTGGGGACACCCCAAAATCCAGGGGACACCCCCAAACCCTGGGGACACCCCAAAACTGGGGACACCCCCAAACCCTGGGGACACCCCCAAACCCCCGGGGACACCCCAAAACTGGGGACACCCCAAAACTCTGGGGACACCCCCTAAACCCTGGGGACACCCCAAAACTGGGGACACCCCCAAACCCTGGGGACACCCCCAAACCGTGGGCCCCCCCCCGCACCTTGAGCAGGATCTCCACGGTGAAGATGGAGGTGAAGGCGTAGTCGAAGTACCCCAAAATCTGGGGGGGAGGAAACGGGGTGACCCCTCCGGCCCTCCAGGACCCCCAAACACCTCCAGGGACCCCCAAAACACCTCCAGAGACCCCAAAACACCTCCAGGACCCCCCAAACACTCCCAGGGACCCCAAAACACTCCCAGAGCCCCAAAACACCTCCAGGGACCCCAAAACACCCCCAGGGACCCCCAAAACACCTCCAGGGCCCCAAAACACTCCCAGGGCTCCCAAACACTCCCAGGGACCCCAAAACAGCCCCGGGGACCCCAAAACACCCCCAGGGACCCCCAAAACACCCCCTGGTACCTCAAAACACCCCCTGGGACCCAAAACACCTCCAGGACCCCCCAAAACACCCCCAGGGACCCCCAAAACAGCCCCGGGGACCCCAAAACACCTCCAGAGACCCCAAAACACCTCCAGGACCCCCCAAAACACCCACAGGGCCCCAAAACACCCCCTGGGACCCCCAAAACAGCCCTGGGGACCCCAAAACACCCCCAGGGACCCCCAAAACACCCCCTGGTACCTCAAAACACCCCCTGGGACCCAAAACACCTCCAGGACCCCCCAAAACACCCCCAGGGACCCCCAAAACAGCCCCGGGGACCCCAAAACACCTCCAGGGACCCCAAAACACCTCCAGGACCCCCCCAAAACACCCCCAGGGACCCCCAAAACAGCCCCGGGGACCCCAAAACACCTCCAGGACCCCCCAAAACACCCCCAGGGACCCCCAAAACAGCCCCGGGGCCCCCAAAACCCCCCCAGGTAGCAGAGCGCGAGTCCCGCGGGGTTATGGGGTGAGTTCCCCCCACAGCTCCCCCAGTCCCTCCCAGTTTGCCCAGTGCCCACGTGGTTACTGGGAGAATTCCCCCAGTCCCCCCAGTGCCCCCCAGTCCCTCCCAGTTTGCCCAGTGCCCCCAGTTTGCCCAGTGCCCACGTGGTTGCTGTGTGAGTCCCCCCAGTCCCCCCCAGTGCCCCCCAGTCCCTCCCAGTCTGCCCAGTGACCACGTGGTTACTGGGTGAGTCTCCCCAGTCCCTCCCAGTCCCTCCCAGTTTGCCCAGTAGCCCATGTAGTTACTGAGGGAGTTCCCCCCAGTGCCCCCCAGTCCCTCCCAGTTTGCCCAGTGCCCCACGTGGTTACTGGGTAAGTCCCCCCAGGCCCCCCCAGTCCCTCCCAGTTTGCCCAGTCTTCCCAGTGCCCCACGTGGTTGCTGGGTGAGTCCCCCAGTCCCTCCCAGTTTGCCCAGTCCCTCCCAGTCTGCCCAGTGTGCCCAGTTTGCCCACGTGGTTGCTGGGTGAGTCCCCCAGTCCCTCCCAGTTTGCCCACGTGGTTGCGGGGCGAGTGAGCCCGCACGGGATCCTGGGCTGGGTGAGTCCCCCCCAGTCCCTCCCAGTCCCCCCAGTTTGCCCAGTTTGCCCAGTTTGCCCAGTGCCCACGTGGTTGCAGGGCGAGTGGGCCCGCACGGGGTCCTCCCTCCTAGTCCCCCCAGTCCCTCCCAGTCCCTCCCAGTAGCCCACGTGGTTGCTGTGTGAGTCCCTCCCAGTCCCCCCAGTTTGCCCAGTTTGCCCAGTTTGCCCAGTGCCCACGTGGTTGCTGTGTGAGTCCCCCCAGTCCCCCCAGTCCCTCCCAGTCCCCCCAGTCCCCCCAGTTTGCCCAGTTTGCCCAGTGCCCACGTGGTTGCTGTGTGAGTCCCCCCAGTCCCCCCAGTTTGCCCAGTTTGCCCAGTTTGCCCAGTGCCCACGTGGTTGCTGTGTGAGTCCCCCCAGTCCCCCCAGTCCCTCCCAGTCCCCCCAGTCCCCCCAGTTTGCCCAGTTTGCCCAGTTTGCCCAGTGCCCACGTGGTTGCGGGGCGAGTGTGCCCGCACGGGGTCCTCCCTCCCAGTCCCCCCAGTTTGCCCAGTCCCCCCAGTCCCCCCAGTTTGCCCAGTTTGCCCAGTGCCCACGTGGTTGCTGTGTGAGTCCCTCCCAGTCCCCCCAGTTTGCCCAGTTTGCCCAGTTTGCCCAGTGCCCACGTGGTTGCTGTGTGAGTCCCCCCAGTCCCCCCAGTCCCCCCAGTTTGCCCAGTCCCCCCAGTTTGCCCAGTGCCCACGTGGTTACTGGGTGAGTCCCCCCAGTCCCCCCCAGTCCCTCCCAGTTTGCCCAGTCTGCCCAGTGCCCCACGTGGTTGCTGGGTGAGTCCCCCAGTCCCTCCCAGTCTGCCCAGTGTGCCCAGTTTGCCCACGTGGTTGCTGGGTGAGTCCCCCAGTCCCTCCCAGTTTGCCCACGTGGTTGTGGGGCGAGTGAGCCCGCACGGGATCCTGGGCTGGGTGAGTCCCCCCAGTCCCTCCCAGTCCCCCCAGTTTGCCCAGTTTGCCCAGTTTGCCCAGTGCCCACGTGGTTGCTGTGTGAGTCCCCCCAGTCCCCCCAGTCCCTCCCAGTCCCCCCAGCCCCCCCAGTTTGCCCAGTTTGCCCAGTTTGCCCAGTGCCCACGTGGTTGCGGGGCGAGTGTGCCCGCACGGGGTCCTCCCTCCCAGTCCCCCCAGTTTGCCCAGTCCCCCCAGTCCCCCCAGTTTGCCCAGTTTGCCCAGTTCCCACGTGGTTGCTGTGTGAGTCCCCCCAGTCCCCCCAGCCCCCCCAGTCCCCCCAGTTTGCCCAGTTTGCCCAGTGCCCACGTGGTTGCTGTGTGAGTCCCTCCCAGTCCCCCCAGTTTGCCCAGTTTGCCCAGTTTGCCCAGTCCCCCCAGTTTGCCCAGTGCCCACGTGGTTGCTGTGTGAGTCCCCCCAGTCCCCCCAGTTTGCCCAGTTTGCCCAGTTTGCCCAGTTTGCCCAGTGCCCACGTGGTTGCTGTGTGAGTCCCTCCCAGCCCCCCCAGTTTGCCCAGTTTGCCCAGTTTGCCCAGTGCCCACGTGGTTGCTGTGTGAGTCCCTCCCAGTCCCCCCAGTTTGCCCAGTTTGCCCAGTTTGCCCAGTGCCCACGTGGTTGCTGTGTGAGTCCCTCCCAGTCCCCCCAGTTTGCCCAGTTTGCCCAGTTTGCCCAGTGCCCACGTGGTTGCGGGGCGAGTGTGCCCGCACGGGGTCCTCGGCGGCGAGGGAGACGCTGCTGAGGATGATGAAGACGAGGATGAGGTTGGTGAACACGTGGTGGTTGATGAGGGCGTGGCAGCGGACCCGCAGCCTGGGGGGCACGGGGGGGGCACGGTGAGCCCAGTGCTCCCAGTAACCCCCCAGTAACCCCCCAGAAACCCCCCAGTAACCCCCCAGAAACCCCCCAGTGAGACCAGTGCTCCCAGTAACCCCCCCAGTAACCCCCCAGTGAGACCAGTGCCCCCCAGTAACCCCCCAGTAACCCCCCAGTGCCCCTCAGTCCATCCCAGTGAGACCAGTGCTCCCAGTAACCCCCCAGCAGTGCTCCCAGTAACCCCCCAGTGAGCCCAGTGCTCCCAGTAACCCCCCAGTACCCCCCCAGTGACCCTCAGTCCATCCCAGTGAGACCAGTGCTCCCAGTAACCCCCCAGTGAGCCCAGTGCCTCCCAGTGCCCCCCGTGCCCCCAGTGCTCCCATTGCCTCCCAGTAACCCCCCAGTGTCCCCCAGTGCCCTCCAGTACCCCCAGTGCCCCCCAGTGCTCCCAGTAACCCCTCAGTGCCCCCAGTGCTCCCAGTAACTCCCCAGTACCCCTCAGTCCCTCCCAGTGCTCCCAGTGCCCCCCCAGTGCTCCCAGTGCCTCCCAGCATCCCCAGCCCCTGCCAGTGCCCCCAGTCCCAGGGGCCTCCAATCTCTCCCAGTGCTCCCAGTGCTCCCAGTGCCCCTCAGTCCCTCCCAGTGCCTCCAGTGCCCCCAGTCCCAGTGCCTCCAATCTCTCCCAGTGCCCCCCAGTGTTCCCAGTGCGTCCCAGTAACCACAGTGCCCCACAGTACCTCCCAGTGCTCCCAGTACCCCCAGTGCCCCCCAGTGCTCCCAGTGCCCCTCAGTCTCTCCCAGTGCCCCCAGTGCCCCCAGTCCCAGTGCCCCAAATCCCTCCCAGTGCTCCCAGTGCCTCCCAGTGCCCCCAGTCCCAGTGCCCCAAATCCCTCCCAGTGCTCCCAGTGCCTCCCAGTGCCCCCAGTGCTCCCAGTGCTCCCAGTGTTCCCAGTGCCCCCAGTGCTCTCCCAGTGCCCCCCAGTGTTCCCAGTGCCCCCAATCCCTCCCAGTGCTCCCAGTGCCCCCAGTGCCCCCAATCCCTCCCAGTGCTCCCAGTGCTCCCAGTGCCCCCAGTACTCCCAGTGCCCCCAGTGCCCCCAGTGCTCCCAGTGCCCCCAGTGCCCCCAGTGCCCCCAGTGCCCGGTGGGTGCCCGCTCACGGGTTGGTGCTGCTCAGCAGGAAGAAGGCGCTGCCCTCGGGGATGGGGGTCACTTTGGGCTTGGGGGGCTCCTCCAGGGACTCCAGCCGGGCCCCCCCCAGGCTGTCCCGCTCCCCCCGGCCCTCCTCGTCACCTGGGGGGCACCACGGGCTGGCACTGTCACCTCCCCCCCAAGGGACCCCCCCACGGGCTGGCACTGTCACCTCCCAGAGACCCCCACGGGCTGGCACTGTCACCTCCCCCCCCAGAGACCCCCACGGGCTGGCACTGTCACCTCCCCCCCAAGAGACCCCCACGGGCTGGCACTGTCACCTCCCCCCCCAGAGACCCCCACGGGCTGGCACTGTCACCTCCCCCCCCAAGGGACCCCCCCACGGGCTGGCACTGTCACCTCCTCCCCCCCAGGGACCCCCCACCCCAGGCACTGTCACCCCCCGAGGGACCCCCCCTGTCCAGCACTGTCACCTCCCAGGGACCCCCAAGGGCTGGCACTGTCACCCCCCCCAAGGGACCCCCCACCCCAGGCACTGTCACCCCCCCAGGGACCCCCATAGGCTGGACCTGTCACCTCCTCCCCCCCAGGGACCCCCCCACGGGCTGGCACTGTCACCTCCCCCAGGGACCCCCCTGTCCAGCACTGTCACCCCCCAGGGACCCCCATAGGCTGGTACTGTCACCTCCTCCCCCCCAGGGGACCCCCCCACCCCAGGCCCTGTCACCTCCCGCCCTGGGGACCCCCCACTCAGGCAGTGTCACCTCCCCCCACCAGGGACCCCCCCTGTCCAGCACTGTCACCCCCCCCAGGGACCCCCCCACCCCAGGCACTGTCACCTCCCCCCCAGGGACCCCCCTGTCCAGCACTGTCACCCCCCCCAGGGACCCCCCACCCCAGGCACTGTCACCCCCCTGTCCAGCACTGTCCCCCCCCCCAGTCACTGCCCCCCCCCAGTCCCTGTCCCCCCCCAGCCCCCCCCGTCCCCAGGTGCCCCTCACCTTCCTCACTCCCTTCCTCCTCCTCCTCCTCCTCCTCCTCCTCCTCCGGCCGCTCCCCCCTCGATCTGGGGAGGGAAGGGGGGGTCGGTGGGGGGGGTCGGGGCAGGGGGACACCCCCGGGGGGATCCCCCCCCCCCCTCCCAAACTCACCTTCACGGCCACGTCCGGACCCCCCCCGGGCCCCCCCCCGGGCCCCGCCTCGGCCTCGCCCGCCTTGTCCCTGGGGGGAGAGGGGGGGGGGTCAGCCCGGGGGGGCACCCCGAGGGACCCCGGGGGGCAGGGAACCCCCAGGAGGGTCCCGGGGGTCCGGGTACCCCCCAAAATGAACGCAGGGGTCTGGGTACCCCCCAAAAGGGTCTCGGAGGTCCAGGTGCCCCCCCAAAATGGACGCAGGGGTCCAGGTACCCCCCCCAAAGGGTCCCGAGGGTCCGGGTACCCCCCTAGAAGGGCCTCAGGGGTCCGGGTACCCCCCCAAAGGGTCCCGAGGGTCTGGGTACCCCCCCTAGAAGGGCCTCAGGGGCCCGGGTACCCCCCCAAAAGGGTCTTGGAGGTCCAGGTACCCCCCAAAATGGACGCAGGGGTCCGGGTACCCCCCCAAAGGGTCCCGAGGGTCCGGGTACCCCCCCAGAAGGGTCTCGGAGGTCCAGGTACCCCTCAAAATGGACACAGGGGTCCGGGTACACCCCCAAAAGGGTCCCGGGGGTCCGAGTACCCCCCCAAAATGGACGCAGGGGTCCAGGTACCCCCCCAAAGGGTCCCGAGGGTCCGGGTACCCCCCTAGAAGGGCCTCAGGGGTCCGGGTACCCCCCCCAAAGGGTCCCGAGGGTCCGGGTACCCCCCCAGAAGGGTCTCGGAGGTCCAGGTACCCCCCAAAATGGACGCAGGGGTCCGGGTACCCCCCTCTGCTCTCCCAGAAGGTCCCCGGGGGTCCAGGTACCCCCCAAAAGGGCTCCAGGGCTCCGGGTACCCCCCCCAGAAGGTCCCCGGGGCCCCAGATACCCCCCAAAAGATCCCCAGGGGTCCGGGTACCCCCCCAAAAGGGCTCCAGGGGGCTGGGGACCCCCCCAAAGGGTCCTGGGGCTCCCGGTACCCCCCCCAAAATGGACACAGGGGTCCAGGTACCCCCCTCAAAAGGGTCCTGGGGCTCCAGGTACCCCCTAGGATGGCCCCAGGTGTCCAGGTACCTCCCCAAAATGCCCCCCAGGGCTCCGGGTACCCCCCCCGAAGGTCCCAAGGGGTCCGGGTAGCCCCCCAAAATGCCCCCCAGGGGGTCCAGGTACCCCCAAAAATGTCCCCCAGGGCTCCGGGTACCCCCCAGAATGCCCCCGTGGGTCCGGGTGCCCCCCAAAATGCCCCCCGGGGGTCCAGGTACCCCCCCCAAAATACCCCCCGTGGGTCCGGGTGCCCCCCGAAATGCCCGCGGGGGTCCGGGTGCCCCCCCCAAAGGTCCCCAGGGCTCCAGGTGCCCCCCGAAATGCCCCCCGGGGGTCCCGGCTCACTTCTTGTCCCCCCCCGAGTTGAGGTTGTCCCCGTCGGCCAGGTTGTCCACGGCGATGGCCAGGAACACGTTCAGGAGGATGTCTGGGGGGGCACCAGTGCCCCCAGTGCCCTCCCAGTGCCCTCCCAGTGCCCCCAGTGCCCTCCCAGTGCCCCCCCCAGTGCCCCCAGTGCTCCCAGTGCCCTCCCAGTGCCCCCAGTGCCCCCGCAGTGCTCCCAGTGCTCCCAGTGCCCCCCCAGTGCCCCCAGTGCTCCCAGTGCTCCCAGTGCCCTCCCAGTGCCCCCCCAGTGCCCCCAGTGCTCCCAGTGCCCCCAGTGCTCCCAGTGCTCCCAGTGCCCTCCCAGTGCCCCCCCAGTGCCCTCCCAGTGCCCCCCCAGTGCCCTCAGTGCCACACAGTCCCCTCTCCCAGTTCTCCCAGTGCCCCCACTGCCCTCCCAGTGCCCTCCCAGTGCTCCTAGTGCCCCCCCAGTGCCCCCCCAGTGCCCCCCCAGTGCTCCCAGTGCCCCCCCAGTGCCCCCCCAGTGCTCCCAGTGCCCTCCCAGTCCCCCCCCAGTGCCCCCCCAGTGCTCCCAGTGCCCCCCCGGTGCCCCCCAGTCCCCCCAGTCCCCTCCCAGTCCCCTCCCAGTGCCCCCAGTGCCCCCGGTGCCCACAGTTGCCGCAGATGAAGAGGATGACGAAGTAGACGCAGACGAGCATCCCCGGGAACACGGGCCCGCCGTAGGCCATGATGCCGTCGTACATCACCGCGTTCCAGTCCTCCCCCGTCAGGATCTGGGGGCACCCGAACCCCCAGTGACCCCCCCAGTGACCCCCCCAGTGCCCCCCAGTACCCCCCAGTGACCCCCAGTACCCCCCAGTGCCCCCATGATCCCATCGTACATCACCGCGTTCCAGTCCTCCCCCGTCAGGATCTGGGGGCACCCGAACCCCCAGTGACCCCCAGTGACCCCCCCAGTGCCCCCCAGTACACCCCAGTATCCCCAGTACCCCCAGTGACCCCCCCAGTAACCCCCAGTACACCCCAGTGCCCCCCAGTGACACCCCAGTACCCCCAGTGCCCCCCAGTACCCCCAGTGCCCCCCATGATCCCATCGTACATCACCGCGTTCCAGTCCTCCCCCGTCAGGATCTGGGGGGACCCAAACCCTCTGTGACCCCCAGTGACCCCCAGTGACCCCCCAGTGACCCCCAGTGACCCTCCAGTGCCCCCCAGTGCCCCCAGTGACCCCCAGTGCCCCCCAGTACCCCCCATGATCCCATCGTACATCACCACGTTCCAGTCCTCCCCCGTCAGGATCTGGGGGGCACCCGAACCCTCTGTGACCCCCAGTGACCCCCAGTGACCCCCAGTGACCCCCCAGTGCCCCCACAGTGCCCCCACAGTACCCCACAGTGCCCCACAGTGCCCCCCATGATCCCGTCGTACATCACCGCGTTCCAGTCCTCCCCCCGTCAGGATCTGGGGGCACCCGAACCCCCAGTGACCCCCAGTGACCCCCCAGTGACCCCCAGTGCCCCCCCGTACACCCCAGTACACCCCAGTGACCCCCAGTGACCCCCAGTGACCCCCCAGTGACCCCCCAGTGCCCCCACAGTACCCCACAGTACCCCACAGTGCCCCCCCAGTACCCCCCAGTGCCCCCAGTAACCCCCAGTACCCCCCAGTACCCTCTGAGTACCCCCCAGTACCCCCCAGTACCTCCCAGTGCCCCCCCCAGTACCTCCCAGTGACCCCCCAGTGCCCCCCAGTACCCCTCAGTGCCCTCCCAGTGCCCCCCCAGTACCTCCCAGTACCCTCTGAGTACCCCCTAGTACCCCCCAGTGCCCCCCAGTGCCCCCCAGTACCCCCAGTACCCCACAGTGCCCCCCAGTACCCCTCAGTGCCCTCCCAGTGCCCCCCCAGTACCCTCTGAGTACCCCCTAGTACCCCCCAGTGCCCCCCAGTGCCCCCCCAGTACCCCCAGTGCCCCCACAGTGCCCCCCCAGTGCCCACCCAGTACCCCACAGTGCCCCCCAGTGCCCCCCAGTACCCCCCAGTGCCCCCACAGTGCCCCTGGGTTTTGGGTGCCCCTGGGGTTTGGGGTCCCCCCCGGTTTTGGGGTCTCCCCCGGTTTTGGGGTCTCCCCCGGGTTTTGGGGTCCCCCCGGATTTTGGGATGCCCCTGGGTTTGGGGGGATCCCCCCCGGGTTTTGGGGTCCCCTTGGGTTTTGGGGTCCCCCCGGTTTTGGGGTCTCCCCCGGTTTTGGGGTCTCCCCCGGGTTTTGGGGTCCCCCCGGATTTTGGGATGCCCCTGGGTTTGGGGGGATCCCCCCCGGGTTTTGGGGTCCCCTTGGGTTTTGGGGTCCCCCTCGGTTTTGGGGTCCTCCCTGGATTTTGGGGTGCCCCTGAGTTTTGGGATCCCCCTGGGTTTGAGGTGCCCCTGGGGTTTGGGATCCTCCAGGTTTCAGAGCATTCCCCCCGTTTTTGGGGTCCCCCCCGGTTTTGGCCCCCCCCTGTGTTTTAGGGTCCCCCCCGTTTTTGGGGTGCCCCCGTTTTGGGGTCCCCCCGTTTTTGGGGTCCCCCCGTTTTTAGGGCCCCCCGCTGTGTTTTGGGGCCCCCCCGTTTTTGGGGTCCCCCCTGTGTTTTGGGCCCCCCCCGTTTTTGGGGTTCCCCCTGGTTTTGGGGTCCCCCCGTTTTTGGGGTTCCCCCTGGTTTTGGGGTCCCCCCGTTTTTGGGTCCCCCCGTTTTTGGGTCCCCCCGTTTTTGGGGTGTCCCTGGGTTTTGGGTTCCCCCTGGTTTTGGGGTCCCCCCGTTTTTGGGTCCCCCCGTTTTTGGGGTTCCCCCTGGTTTTGGGGTGCCCCCGTTTTTGGGGTCCCCCCGTTTTTGGGGTGTCCCTGGGTTTTGGGTTCCCCCTGGTTTTGGGGTGCCCCCGTTTTTGGGGTGTCCCTGGGTTTTGGGGTGCCCCCGTTTTGGGGTGCCCCCGTTTTTGGGGTTCCCCCTGTTTTTGGGGTCCCCCCCGTTTTTGGGGTGTCCCTGTGTTTTGGGATCCCCCTGTTTTTGGGGTCCCCCCGTTTTTGGGGTGTCCCTGGGTTTTGGGGTGCCCCCGTTTTTGGGGCGCCCCGTTTTTGGGGTACCTGGAAGACGGTGAGCAGGGCCTGCGGGAAGGTGTCGAAGGTGCTGCGCTTGGTCTGGGTCTCGTCGAAGCTGAACTTGCCCCCGAAGAGCTGCATCCCCAGCAGGGCGAAGATGATGATGAAGAGGAAGAGCAGGAGCAGGAGGGAGGCGATGGATTTCATGGAGTTCAGCAGAGACCCCACCAGGTTGCTGAGGGACGCCCAGTGCCTGCGGGACACGCGTTACTGGGGGCGCTGGGAGCGCTGGGAGGGGACCGGGAGCACCACACTGCACACCCCCCGCCCGGAGTG
>NW_026138336.1:0-46572 GCF_025592945.1 Manacus candei
AGCTTCGGGGGGCACACACACCCCTCCCCCGTTTGAGTGGGTCTAAAGAGCCCCTCAGAACCCCCAAACCCACCCAGGGGCCCCCTCGATTTCGGGGGCCGTGAAGAGCCCTCCCCCCAGGCCCTCCTCGCCCCAATTTTGGGGGCGTCCGTGGTACCCCCAGACTTCCCCAAACCCCTTTAAACCCCTCCCCCCAAAGCTCCCCCCCTGACTTCACAAAACCCACCCAGAGACCACCAGAACCCCCCTCACTCCAATTTTAAGGGGTCCCCGGTACCCCCAGACCCCTCCCAACGCTCCCCAAATCCCCCAAAACCCCCCCAAATCTCCCCAAACCCACCCAGGGACCTCCCTCCCCCCCCCGCGCTTTTGGTGGGCCTGACAAGCCCCCCCAGACTCCCTCCCATCCCAATTTTGGAGGGTCCCCTGTAGCCCAGACTCTCCCAACCCCCCTCAAACCTCTCTAAACCCCGCAAATCCCCCCAGTTTGGGGGATCCCTGCAGGGTCCTTGACGGGAGACCCCCTTAAAACACCCCAACCCCCCCGAATTCCCCCCTTTATCCTCCTACACCCCCAACCGCCCCCAATCCCCCTTTAGCTCCCCCAAACCCCTCCAAATCCCCCTTAACCCCCCCCAGTCCCCCTCCCTGTCCCCCTAAATCCCCATTTTTACCCCCCCCAGGTGATATCAGACCCCCCAGACCGGCCCCATTTTAGGGGGTTCTCTTCGAGGCCCCCCTTAAAACCCCCCCAAACCCCCCCAAGCGCCCCCGAAACACCCCCCGAACCCCCTTTTCTGCCCCTGGCAGGCGATGTCTGACCCTCCAGACCCCCCCCCGAATTTGGGGGGGCTCCGGGGGGCCCTGGAGGCCGCCCTGATCCGAGACCCCACCGAGCCCTCGCCCCCCGAGTTGGCCCCAATTTTGAGGGTCCCGCTGCCCCCCCCCCCAAAAGTGTCGGGTCCTGGACGGAGCCAAACTCCTGAGGGACAACCTGGAACTGGTAACAGAGGGGGGGGACCCCGAATTTGGGGGGGACCCCGAAAATGGGGGGCGGGACCCCGAAAATAGGGGGGCGGGAGGGGGAGGTCGGGGGGCTTTGAGGGGCTTTTGGGGGGTTTCAGACGGGCTTGGGGAGGGTTCGGGGAGGTTTTGGGGCATCACAGGTTTTTTGGGGGGGTCCCCCGTCCCCAAATTTGGGGTTGGGGTGAATTGGGGTCCGTCCAGGGGGGAGTTTGGGTTGGGGGGTCCCAGGTATTGGGGGATTCCTGGGAGGCCCCTAAAATTGGGGTGGGGAGAAATTTGGGTTATGGGGGTTTGGGGTGATTTTGGGGGTGTGGTTAGTGAGAATTTGGGGGGGGTTGGGGGGATTTGGGTGATGTTAAAGGGGCTTTTTGGGGTGTCCCAGATTTTGGGGGGCTCCCCTGAATCCTCTGTCGCCCCCCCCAAAATTTGGGGGGGCACCAAAATAGGGGGTTTGGGGGAGCTTTTGGTGAATTTGGGGTCATTTGGGGGGGTTTTAATGGGGATTTAGGGGGAGGGTTGGGTTGTCCCAGGTGTTGGAGGATCCCCCTGACCCCCCTAAAATGGTGGGAGGGGGAAATTGGGGTTATGGGGGTTTGGGGGGATTTTGGGAGAGTATGAGGGGGGTTTGGGGGGATTTTGGGAGAGTAGGGGGGGGAGTTTGAGGGGTTTTAGGGGGATTTGGGGGGGATTAAGGAGGGTTTGGGGGTTTTCAGGGTGTCCCAGGTTTTGAGGGACCCCCCTCACTCCTCTGTCACCCCCTAAAGTTCTGAGGGCCCCAAAATTGTGGATTTGGGGGTCTTTGGGGTGATTTTGGGTGATTTTATGGGGAGTTTGGGTGATTTTGGGGGGTTTTAGGGGCTTTAGGGGGTGATTTTGGGGAGGTTTGGGGGGGTTTTGGGGTGCCCCAGGTTTTGAGGGACCCTCCCACACTCACCCCTAAAATTAGGGTGGGCCCTGAAATTGGGGTTTTGGGGTGATCTGGGGTGAATTTGAGGGGGATTTTTGGGAATTCTGGGGTGACTCAGGTTTTGGGGGGGCCCTGATCCTCCCCTTTGCCAAATTGGGGTTTTGGGGTCATTTGGGGTGAGTTTGGGGTGGATATTGTGTGATTTTGGGGGCTCCCCAAATTTAGGGGAGTGCTGCTGACCCTCCCCTTTCCCCCCAGGATTTGGGGGGATGTCCAAAATTGGAATTTTGGGGTGGGTTTTGGTGATTTTGGGGTGGGTTTGGGTGATTTTGGGTGGGTTTAGGATGATTTTGGGGTGGGTTTAGGTGATTTCGGGGGGGTTTTGGGGCTCCCCAGATTTCAGAGAGCCCCCTGACCCCCCCTGTGCCCCCCAGGATTTGGGGGATGTCCAAAATCAGAATTTTAGGGTGATTTGGGGTCATTTTGGGTGGGTTTAGGATGATTTTGGGTGGGTTTAGGATGATTTTGGGTGGGTTTAGGATGATTTTGGGGTGGGTTTAGGTTGATTTTGGGGTGGGTTTTGGGGGTTTTGGGACTCCCCAGATTTCAGAGAGCCCTCTGACCCCCCCGGTGCCCCAGGATTTGGGGGGATATCCAAAATTGGAATTTTTGGGGGTGATTTGGGGTGATTTTGGATGGGTTTAGGATGATTTTGGGGTGAATTGGGGGGGTTTTGGGGCTGCCCAGATTTCAGCGAGCCCCCTGACCCCCCCCTGTGCCCCCAGGATTTGGGGGATGTCCAAAATTGGAATTTTGGGGGTGATTCAGGGTGATTTTTGGGGTGGGTTTGGGTGATTTTGGGTGGGTTTAGGATGATTTTGGGGTGGGTTTAGGTGATTTTGGGGTGGGTTTAGGTGATTTCGGGGGGGGTTTTGGGGCTCCCCAGATTTCAGAGAGCCCTCTGACCCCCCCTGTGCCCCCCAGGATTTGGGGGATGTCCAAAATCAGAATTTTAGGGTGATTTGGGGTCATTTTGGGTGGGTTTTAGGATGATTTTGGGTGTGGTTTAGGATGATTTTGGGGTGGGTTTAGGTTGATTTTGGGGTGGGTCTTGGGGGTTTTGGGACTCCCCAGATTTCAGAGAGCCCTCTGACCCCCCCTGTGCCCCCAGGATTTGGGGGATGTCCGAAATCAGAATTTTGGGGGGTGATTTGGGGTCATTTTGGGTGGGTTTAGGTGATTTTGGAGTGATTTTGGGGTGGTTTTTGGATGATTTTGGGGGGGGTTTTGGGGCTGCCCAGATTCCAGCGAGCCCCCCTGACCCCCCCTGTGCCCCCAGGATTTGGGAGATATCCAAAAATCGGAATTTTGGGGTGATTTGGGGTCATTTTGGGGTGGGTTTAGGTTGATTTTGGGGTGGATTTTGGGGCTCCCCACATTTCAGCGAGCCCCCTGACCCCCCCTGTGCCCCCAGGATTTGGGGGATATCCAAAAATCGGAATTTTGGGGGTGATTTGGGGTGATTTTGGGTGGGTTTAGGATGATTTTGGGGTGGGTTTAGGATGATTTTGGGGTGGGTTTTGGGGGTTTTGGGACTCCCCAGATTTCAGAGAGCCCTCTGACCCCCCCCGGTGCCCCCCAGGATTTGGGGGATATCCAAAATTGGAATTTTGGGGGTGATTTGGGGTGATTTTGGATGGGTTTAGGATGATTTTGGGGTGGGTTTCGAGTGATTTTGGGGTGGGTTTTTGGGGGTTTTGGGGCTCCCCAGGTTCCAGAGAGCCCTCTGACCCCCCCTGTGCCCCCAGGATTTGGGGGGATGTCCAAAATCAGAATTTTGGGGTGATTTGGGGTGGGTTTAGGATGATTTTGGGGTGGGTCTTGGGGGGTTTTGGGGCTGCCCAGATTCCAGCGAGCCCCCTGACCCCCCCTGTGCCCCCCAGGATTTGGGGGATGTCCGAAATCAGAATTTTGGGGGTGATTTGGGGTGATTTTGGATGGGTTTAGGTGATTTTGGAGTGATTTTGGGGTGGGTTTTGGTGATTTCGGGGGGGGTTTTGGGGCTCCCCACATTTCAGAGAGCCCCCTGACCCCCCCCTGTGCCCCCCAGGATTTGGGGGATGTCCAAAATCAGAATTTTGGGGGTAATTTTGTGGGTAGGTTAGGATGATTTTGGGGTGGGTTTCGGGTGATTTTGGGGGGTTTTGGGGGCTCCCCAGGTTTTCAGAGAGCCCCCTGATCCCCCCTGTGCCCCCCAGGATTTGGGGGATATCCAAAATTGGAATTTTGGGGGTGATTTTGGATGGGTTTAGGATGATTTTGGGTGGGTTTAGGTGATTTTGGGGTGGGTTTAGGATGATTTTGGGGTGGGTTTTGGGGGGTTTTGGGGCTCCCCAGATTCCAGCAAGCCCCCCTGCCCCCCCCCTGTGCCCCCAGGATTTGGGGGGGCCCCCCCCGGGGTGTGGGGGAGCTGCGCACCGCCCTGAGCATCCTGGAGAAGTACGGGAGGAACCTCCTGCACCCCCGGCCCCCCCGGCACTGGAGGGGGGTCAGGTTTGGGAAACCCCGTCTTCAAATCCACCGTGGGAGCCATCGAGGTACCCCCCAAAGGGCACCTGGGACCCCCCAGAACACCCTGGGACCACCCAAATTACACCTGGGACCCCCAAATTACACCTGGGACCCCCAAAATACACCTGGGACCCCCAAAAACACACCTGGGGAACCCCAAAATATACCTGGGGAACCCCAAAATACACCTGGGACCCCCAAATACACCTGGGGAACCCCAAAATATACCTGGGGAACCCCAAAATACACCTGGGGAACCCTAAAACACACCTGGGGAACCCCAAAATATACCTGGGAGCACAGGACACCTGGGGAACCCCAAATATACCTGGGACCCCCAAAATACACCTGGGGAACCCTAAAACACACCTGGGACCCCCCAAATACACCTGGGGAACCCCAAATATACCTGGGAACCCCAAATATACCTGGGGAAACCCCAAAATACACCTGGGACCCCCAAATACACCTGGGGAACCCCAAATATACCTGGGGAACCCCAAAATACACCTGGGGAACCCTAAAACACACCTGGGGAACCCCAAAATATACCTGGGAGCACAGGACACACCTGGGGAACCCCAAAATACAGCTGGGACCCCAAAATACACCTGGGGAACCCCAAAATACACCTGGGAAGCCCAGGACACACCTGGGGAACCCCAAAATACACCTGGGACCCCAAAAATACACCTGGGACCCCCCCCCAAAGCACACCTGGGACCCCAAAACACACCTGGGACCCCCCCCAAAATACACCTGGGGACCCCCAAAATACACCTGGGAGCACAGGACACACCTGGGGACCCCCAAATATCCCTGGGAATGCCCAAAGTACAGCTGAGACCCCAGAACACACCTGGGGACCCCCCCAAAATCCAACTGAGAGCCCAGAACGCACCTGGGGAACCCCAAAATACACCTGGGACCCCCAAACACACCTGGGACCCCCAAAATCCACCTGAGAGTCCCAAAATACACCTGGGACTCCAGAACACACCTGAGAGCCCAGAACACACCTGGGGAACCCGAAATATACCTGAGAGACCAGGACACACCTGGGACCCCCCCAGAACACACCTGAGACCCCAAAGCACACCTGGGGAACCCCAAAATATACCTGGGACCCCCAAAACACACCTGGGACCATCCCCCAAATCCACCTGAGAGCCCAGAACACACCTGGGACCACCCAAACACACCTGGGACCACCCAAAACACACCTGAGAGCCCAGAACACACCTGGGAACCCCCAAAATACACCTGAGAGCACAGGACACACCTGGGAAACCCCAAAATATACCTGGGACCCCCACAATACACCTGGGGAACCCCAAATACACCTGGGGAACCCCAAAAATACACCTGGGGAACCCCAAATATACCTGGGACCCCCAAAATACACCTGGGGAACCCCAAAACACACCTGGGAGCACAGGGCACACCTGGGGACCCCCAAAATATACCTGGGGAACCCCAAAATATACCTGGGGACCCCAAAATACACCTGGGGAACCCCAAAATATACCTGGGAGCACAGGGCACACCTGGGGAACCCCAAAATACAGCTGGGGAACCCCAAAATATACCTGGGGACCCCAAAATACAGCTGGGGAACCCCAAATACACCTGGGGAACCCCAAAATACAGCTGGGGAACCCCAAATACACCTGGGGAACCCCAAAACACACCTGGGGACCCCAAAGGACACCTGGGAGCACAGGACACACCTGGGGAACCCCAGAACACACCTGGACCCCCAAATACACCTGGGGAACCCCAAAACACACCTGGGACCCCCAAATACACCCGGGGAACCCCAAAATATACCTGGGAGCACAGGACACACCTGGGAAACCCCAAAATACACCTGGGGACCCCCCAAATACACATGAGGAACCCCAAATACACCTGGGACCACCCAGAACACACCTGGGACCCCAAAAATACACCTGGGACCCCCCCCCAAAGCACACCTGGGACCCCAAAACACACCTGGGACCCCCAAAAACACACCTGGGATCCCACAAAAGACTCCTGGGATCCCCAAAACCCCTTCAGTGCCCCCAAAAACCCCTTCAGTCCCCCCCCAAACCCCTCTCTGGCCCCCCCTGACCCCCCAGCCCCCCCAAACCCCTCTCTGGACCCCCCAAATCCTCCCCAGCCCCCCCCAAACCCCTCTCTGCCCCCCCCAAATCCCCCCCAGCCCCCCCCAAAGCCCTCTCTGCCCCCCCAAATCCCCCCCAGCACCCCCCAAACCCCTCTCTGCCCCCCCAAATCCTCCCCAGCCCCCCCCAAACCCCTCTCTGCCCCCCAAATCCTCCCCAGCCCCCCCCAAACCCCTCTCTGCCCCCCCAAATCCTCCCCAGCCCCCCCCCAAACCCCTCTCTGCCTCCCCAAATCCCCCCCAGCACCCCCCAAACCCCTCTCTGGCCCCCCCAAATCCCCCCCAGCACCCCCCAAACCCCTCTCTGGCCCCCCCAAATCCCCCCCAGCACCCCCCAAACCCCTCTCTGCCCCCCCAAATCCCCCCCAGCCCCCCCCAAACCCCTCTCTGCCCCCCCCAAATCGCCCCCGGCACCCCCCAAACCCCTCTCTGGACCCCCCTGACCCCCCCAGCCCCCCCAAACCCCTCTCTGGCCCCCCCTGACCCCCCCCCCAGCACCCCCCAAACCCCTCTCTGGACCCCCCTGACCCCCCCCCCCAGCACCCCCCAAACCCCTCTCTGGCCCCCTCTGACCCCCCCAGCCCCCCCAAACCCCTCTCTGGCCCCCCCAAACCCCTCCCTGGCCCCCCCTGACCCCCCCTTCGTGCCCCCCCAGGGGGGCCGGGGGGTCCTTCGGCTCTTGGGGTACACGGAGGAGTCGGGGGAGGGGCTGAGCTTCCCCCCCCACCTGGAGGGTCCCGACCCCCCCCGGGTGGCCGCGGTGACCTCGGACGTGCTGCTGCTCAGGGCAGAGCTCGACCTGCTGCTGGCCGTGAGCACGGGCACGGGGGGCACGGGGGGCACTGGGGGGCACTGGGAGGGACTGGGAGGGGTTATAGGGGGGCTATGGGGCACTGGGAGGGACTGGGAGGGGACTGGGAGGGACTGGGGGGCACTGGGAGGAGTTATAGGGGGACTGGGGGGCACTGGGAGGGACTGGGGGGCACTGGGAGGGGTTATAGGGGATTGGGGGGCACTGGGAGGGGACTGGGGGGCACTGGGAGGGGTTATAGGGGATTGGGGGGCACTGGGAGGGGACTGGGGGGCACTGGGAGGGACTGGGAGGGGTTATAGGGGGGCTATGGGGCACTGGGGGGCCCTGGGAGGGGTTATGGGGCACTGGGAGGGACTGGGAGGGGTTATAGGGGGGCTATGGGGTGCTGGGAGGCACTGGGAGGGGTTATAGGGCACTGGGAGGGGTTATAGGGGGGCTATGGGGTGCTGGGAGGCACTGGGAGGGGTTATAGGGCACTGGGAGGGACTGGGAGGGGTTATAGGGGGGCTGGGGGGTGCTGGGAGGGACTGGGAGGAGTTATAGGGGGGCTGTGGGGGTGCTGGGAGGGGTTATAGGGGACTGGGGGACACTGGGAGGGGTTATAGGGGACTGGGGGGCACTGGGAGGGGTTATAGAGGACTGGGGGACACTGGGAGGGGTTATAGGGGACTGGGGGGCACTGGGAGGGGTTATAGAGGACTGGGGGGCACTGGGGGGCACTGGGAGGGGTTATAGGGCACTGGGGTTGCTGGGAGGGGATTGGGGGGGGCCTGAAAGGGCATTTAGGGTCACTGGGAGGGGACTGGGGGGGGGGAGTTGGGAGGGACTGCAGGGTCACTGGGATGGACTGGGAGGGACTGGGACGGACTGCATGGTCACTGGGATGGACTGGGGGGCACTGGGAGGGACTGGAGGGACTGCATGGTCACTGGGATGGACTGGGAGGGACTGGGACGGACTACATGGTCACTGGGAGGGACTGGGAGGGTTACTGGTCCGTACTGGTCCATACTGGGAGGCTCTGACTCCCCTCCCCCCCCAGAACCAGCACCCGAACCCCCAGTTCTTCACCCAGATCCTACTGGGAGGGGACGAGGTGAGACTGGGAGGGACTGGGAGGAGCACACAGTTGGACTGGGAGGGACTGGGAGGGACTGGGAGGAGCACACAGCTATACTGGGAGGGACTGGGAGGGACTGGGAGGAGCACACAGCTGGACTGGGAGGGACTGGGAGGAGCACACAGCTGGACTGGGAGGGACTGGGAGGGACTGGGAGGAGCACACAGCTGGACTGGGAGGGACTGGGAGGGACTGGGAGGAACACACAGCTGGACTGGGAGGGACTGGGAGGAGCACACAGCTGGACTGGGAGGGACTGGGAGGAGCACACAGCTATACTGGGAGGGACTGGGAGGGGACTGGGAGGAGCACACAGCTATACTGGGAGGGACTGGGAGGGGACTGGGCTGTACTGGGAGGGACTGGGCTGTACTGGGAGGGACTGGGAGGGACTGGGAGGAGCACACAGCTGGACTGGGAGGGACTGGGAGGAGCACACAGCTGGACTGGGAGGGACTGGGAGGGACTGGGAGGAGCACACAGCTGCACTGGGAGGGACTGGGAGGAGCACACAGCTGGACTGGGAGGGACTGGGAGGGACTGGGAGGAGCACACAGCTGCACTGGGAGGGGACTGGGCTGTACTGGGAAGGACTGGGAGGGGACTGGGCTGTACTGGGAGGGACTGGGAGGAGCACACAGCTGTACTGGGAGGGGACTGGGCTGTACTGGGAAAGACTGGGAGGAGCACACAGCTGGACTGGGAGGGACTGGGAGGAGCACACAGCTGGACTGGGAGGGACTGGGAGGGACTGGGAGGAGCACACAGCTATACTGGGAGGGACTGGGAGGGACTGGGAGGAGCACACAGCTGGACTGGGAGGGACTGGGAGGAGCACACAGCTGGACTGGGAGGGACTGGGAGGGACTGGGAGGAGCACACAGCTATACTGGGAGGGACTGGGAGGGACTGGGAGGAGCACACAGCTGGACTGGGCTGTACTGGGAGGAGCACACAGCTGGACTGGGAGGGACTGGGAGGGACTGGGAGGAGCACAGAGCTGTACTGGGAGGGCTGAGTGGAACACTGGTCCATACTGGGGGATTCCCCAGGCCATCCTGGGCCATCCTGGTCTCTACTGGTCCATACTGGTTCACACTGGTTTGTACTGGGAGCTGCAGGGGTGTTAAGTGGTGGAAGGAGGGTGTGTACTGGTTCCTGCTGGTTTGTACTGGTTTATACTGGTCCATGTTGGCCTAAACTGGTCCTTACGGCCTCCTGGCTCATACTGGGCCATACCAGTCTATACTGGTCCATACTGGTGGGCACAGGGGGGTTCAGGGCTGGTTATGGGGTGTTCTATGGGCAGTTACTGGTCCATACTGGTTTATACTGGTCCAAACTGGTGGGCACAGGGGGGTTCAGGGCTGGTTATGGGGTGTTCTATGGGCAGTTACTGGTCCATACTGGTTTATACTGGTCCAAACTGGTGGGCACAGGGGGGTTCAGGGTTGGATACCGGGCTGTTCTATGGGCGGTTACTGGTCCATACTGGTTTATACTGGTCCAAACTGGTGGGCACAGGGGGGGTCAGGGTTGGATACCGGGCTGTTCTATGGGCAGTTACTGGTCCATACTGGTTTATACTGGTCCAAACTGGTCTCTCTGGTGCCCCCCAGCCGCTGCTCGTGTCCGACGCGATGCCCATGGCAGACATGGTCCTCCCGGCCGGTAGGGGGCGCTCTAGCGAGTTGGGGACTTCCGGGGGGGTTTTGGGGAGTTCCGGGGGAGTTTGGGGGGTTCCGGGGGGGTTCTGGGGGGGTTTGGGGGGTTTCGGGGGGGTTTTGGAGGGTTTCGGGGGGGTTTTGGAGGGTTCCGGGGGGGTTTTGGGGGGCTCGGGGGGGGGGGGTTGGGGGGTCCTGAGGGGGTTTTGGGGGGTTTTGGGGGGTTCTGGGGGAGTTTTGGGGGGTTCCGGGGGGTTTTAGGGGGTTCCGGGGGCAGTTTGGGGGGTTATGGGGGGGTTTGGGGGTTCTGGGGGAGGGTTTTAGGGGGTTCCGGGAGGGTTTTGGGGGGTTCCAGGGGAGTTTGGGGGGTTCGGGGGGGGTTTTGGGGGGTTCCGGGGGGGTTTTGGGGGGCTCGGGGGGGGCGTTGGGGGGTCCTGAGGGGGTTTTGGGGGGTTCTAGGGGGGTTTTGGGAAGTTCGGGGGGGGGGTTGGGGGGTTCGGGGGGGGTTTTGGGGGATTCCGGGGGGGTTTTAGGGGGTTCCGGGGGGAGTTTGGGGGGTTCCGGGGGGGGGTTGGGGGGTTTTGGGGGGGCTTTGGGGGGTTCTGGGGGGTTTTTGGGGGGTTCGGGGGGGCTTTGGAGGGTTCTAGGGGGTTTTTGGGGAGTTCAGGGGGGAGTTGGTGGGGTCTGGGGGGGTTTTGGGGGGTTCCGGGGGGACTTTGGGGGGGTTCTGGGGGTTCCCGAGATTTTTGGGTTTTTTTGGTCGGGTTTATTTGGAGTTTTTTGGCGTTTTTTTGGTGACCTGTCAGGACCTTGGGGGGGGGTTGAGGGGTCCCAGGTGGGGGTTTGGGGGGGTTTGAGGGGTCCCAGGGGGGGTTTGGGGGGTCCCAGGTGGGGGTTTGGGGGGGTTTGAGGGGTCCCAGGGGGGGGGTTGGGGGGGTTTGGGGGGTCCCTGGTGGGGGTTTTGGGGGGTTTGAGGGGTCCCAGGTGGGGGTTTGGGGGAGTTTGGGGGGTCCCAGGTGGGGGTTTGGGGGGTCCCAGGTGGGGGTTTTGGGGGGTTTGAGGGGTCCCAGGTGGGGGTTTGGGGGAGTTTGGGGGGTCCCAGGTGGGGGTTTGGGGGGGTTGAGGGGTCCCTGGTGGGGGTTTGGGGGGTCCCAGGTGGGGGTTTGGGGGGGTTTGGGGGGTCCCTGGTGGGGGTTTGGGGGGGTTTGAGGGGTCCCAGCTGGGGGTTTGGGGGGGTTGAGGGGTCCCAGGTGGGGGTTTGGGGGAGATTTGGGGGTCTCTGGTTTTTTTAAGGAGGTTTTTGAGGTCTCTTGGAGGGTTTCTTTGGGATTTTGACCTTTTGGGGGGAGTTGGGGGAGTCCTGAGGAGGTTGAGGGGTTTTGGGGTGGGTGGGGGGTCTTTGGGGGGTTCTGGGTGGGATCTGGGGGGTCCTGGGATTTTTTGAGAATTTTTTTTGTCTTTCCTTTGTATTTTTGGGGGGGTTTATTTGGGATTTTGGGGGTTTTTTTAATGACCTTTCAGGACCTTTTGGGGGGCACTGAGGGGTCCCGGGGGGGCGTTTGGGGGTCTCTGTGGGTCCCCATTGGCTCCTACACGTGCCCCCCTCCCCTCTCCAGGTGAAGCCCCCCAGGGACGCCCCCGAGACCCCCCAAATTCGGGGGAGGGGCGGGGCTGGGCCTGCGCTTCCTGTACCTTCCTGAACCCCGCCCAGAGCGTCCTCTGCGGGGTGTGCGAGCGCCCCCGCCTGGCCCGGAGGCCGAGCCACGCCCAACAGGTGGGTTTGGGGGGATCCGGGTGGGGTTTGGGGGGTCCCAGGTGTGTTTGGGTGGTCCCAGGTGAGTTTTGGGGGGTCCCAGGTGTATTTTGAGTGGTCCCAGGTGTGTTTGGGTGGGTCCCAGGTGAGTTTTGGGGGGTCCCAGGTGTATTTTGAGTGGTCCCAGGTGTGCTTGGGTGGTCCCAGGTGTGTTTTGGGGGGTCTCAGCTGAGTTTAGGGGTTCTCAGGTGTGTTTGGGTGGTCTGGGGGGGGTGTCGGGTGGTCCCAGATGTATTTTGGGTGGTCCCAGGTGTATTTTGGGGGTCCCAGGTGAGTTTTGGGGGGTCCCAGGTGTATTTTAGGTGGTCCCAGGTGTATTTTGGGGGGTCCCAGGTGTATTTTGGGGGTCCCAGGTGTATTCTGGGGGGTCCCAGGTGTGTTTGGGGGGCCCCAGGTGTGTTTGGGTGGTCCCAGGTGTATTTTAGGTGGTCCCAGGTGTGTTTTGGGGAGTCCCAGGTGTATTTTGGGGGGTCCCAGGTGTATTTTGGGGGTCCGAGATGTATTCTGGGGGGTCTCAGCTGACTTTAGGGGTCCCAGGTGTATTTTGGGGGTCCCAGGTGTGTTTGGGTGGGTCCCAGGTGAGTTTTGGGGGGTCCCAGGTGTATTTTGGGGGTCCCAGGTGTGTTTGGGTGGGTCCCAGGTGTATTTTGAGTGGTCCCAGGTGTGTTTGGGTGGTCCCAGGTGTGTTTTGGGGGGGTCTCAGCTGAGTTTAGGGGTTCTCAGGTGTGTTTGGGTGGTCTGGGGGGGGTGTCGGGTGGTCCCAGATGTATTTTGGGTGGTCCCAGGTGTATTTTGGGGGTCCCAGGTGAGTTTTGGGGGGTCCCAGGTGTATTTTAGGTGGTCCCAGGTGTATTTGGGGGGGTCCCAGGTGTATTTTGGGGGTCCCAGGTGTATTCTGGGGGGTCCCAGGTGTGTTTGGGGGGCCCCAGGTGTGTTTGGGTGGTCCCAGGTGTATTTTAGGTGGTCCCAGGTGTGTTTTGGGGAGTCCCAGGTGTATTTTGGGGGGTCCCAGGTGTATTTTGGGGGTCCCAGGTGTGTTTGGGTGGGTCCCAGGTGTATTTTGAGTGGTCCCAGGTGTGTTTGGGTGGTCCCAGGTGTGTTTTGGGGGGTCTCAGCTGAGTTTAGGGGGTCTCAGGTGTGTTTGGGTGGTCTGGGGGGGGTGTCGGGTGGTCCCAGATGTATTTTGGGTGGTCCCAGGTGTATTTTGGGGGGTCCCAGGTGTATTTGGGGGGTCCCAGGTGTGTTTGGGTGGGTCCCAGGTGAGTTTTGGGTGGTCCCAGGTGTATTTTAGGTGGTCCCAGGTGTGTTTGGGTGGGTCCCAGGTGTATTCTGGGGGTCCTAGGTGTATTTTGGGGGGTCCCAGGTGTATTTGGGGGGTCCCAGGTGTACTCTGGGGGGTCTCAGCTGACTTTAGGGGGTCTCAGGTGTATTTTGGGGGGTCCCAGGTGTATTTTGGGGGTCCCAGGTGTACTCTGGGGGGTCTCAGCTGACTTTAGGGGGTCTCAGCCCCCCCCCGAGCCCGCCCAGGTGTGGCCCTGCCCCCACTGCACGTACCTGAACGAAGGCCCCGCCCCCACCTGCGCCGTGTGCCAGCGCCCCCTGGCGGCCACGCCCCCTCCCGTGCCTGGCCACGCCCCCTCCCGTGATGCTTTGCGGCAGCAGCGGCTCCTGAACGACGGCCGGCGATTGGTCGCCATCGTCAGGGTGGGATTGGGGGGGACAAAAGGGGGTTTGGGGGGTTTGGGGGGGACTCGGGGGGATTTTGGGGGGCTCTGGGGTTGTTTGGGGGTACCCGAGGGGGTTTGGGGGGGACTCGGGGGGATTTTGGGGGGCTCTGGGGGGGCTTGAGGGGGATAAAAGGGGGCTTGGGGGGAAGGGTGGGGGTTCCCGGGGGGGTTTGGGGGGGACTCAGGGGGATTTTGGGGGCTCTGGGGTTGTTTGGGGGTACCTGAGGGGGTTTGGGGGGGACTCGGGGGGATTTTGGGGGGCTCTGGGGGGGCTTGAGGGGGATAAAAGGGGACTTGTGGGGCAGGGGGGGGGTTCCCGGGGGGGTTTGGGGGGGACTCAGGGGGATTTTGGGGGGCTCTGGGGTTGTTTGGGAGTACCTGAGGGGGTTTGGGGGGGACTCGGGGGGATTTTGGGGGGCTCTGGGGGGGCTTGAGGGGGATAAAAGGGGGCTTGTGGGGCAGGGGGGGGGTTCCCGGGGGGGTTTGGGGTTCCTGAGGGGGTCTGGAGGGGATTTTTAGGAGGTTTTCGGGGGTCCTGGGGAGGTTCAGGGGGGTCCTGGGAGTGGGTTTGGGGACCCCCGGTGAGTTTGGGGGGGTCCTGGAGTGGTTTGGGGGTACCTGAGGTGGTTTGGGGGTCCCTGGGGTGGTTTGGGGGGTCCCTGGGGTGGTTTGGGGGTACCTGAGGGGGTTTGGTGTCCCTGGGTGGGTTTGGGGGTCCCTGGGGTGGTTTGGGGGTACCTGGGTGGGTTTGGGGGTCCCTGGGGTGGTTTGGGGGTCCCTGGGGTGGTTTGGGGGTACCTGAGGGGGTTTGGGGGTACCTGAGGGGGTTTGGTGTCCCTGGGTGGGTTTTGGGGGTCCCTGGGGTGGTTTGGGGGTACCTGAGGGGGTTTGGGGGTACCTGAGGGGGTTTGGTGTCCCTGGGTGGGTTTTGGGGGTCCCTGGAGTGGTTTGGGGGTACCTGAGGGGGTTTGGGGGTCCCTGAGGGGGTTCGGGGGTATCTGAGGGGATTTGGGGGTCCCTGAGGGGGTTTGGTGTCCCTGGGTGCGTTTTGGGGGTCCCTGGGGTGGTTTGGGGGTCCCTGGGATGGTTTGGGGGTACCTGAGGGGGTTTGGGGGTACCTGAGGGGGTTTGGTGTCCCTGGGTGGGTTTTGGGGGTCCCTGCGGTGGTTTGGGGGTCCCTGGGTGGGTTTGGGGGTCCCTGGGGTGGTTTGGGGGTCCCTGGGGTGGTTTGGGGGTACCTGAGGGGGTTTGGGGGTACCTGAGGGGGTTTGGTGTCCCTGGGTGGGTTTTGGGGGTCCCTGGGGTGGTTTGGGGGTACCTGAGGGGGTTTGGGGGTACCTGAGGGGGTTTGGTGTCCCTGGGTGGGTTTTGGGGGTCCCTGGGGTGGTTTGGGGGTCCCTGGGTGGGTTTGGGGGGGTCTGGGGTGGTTTGGTGTCCCTGGTGGGTTTTGGGGGGTCCCTGGAGTTGTTTGGGGGTCCCTGGGTGGGTTTGGGGGTCCCTGGGTGCATTTGGGGGTCCCTGGTGGGTTTGGGGGTCCCTGGGGTGGTTTGGGGGGGTACCTGAGGGGGTTTGGTGTCCTTGGTGGGTTTGGGGGGTCCTGGGGGGATCTTTAGGAGGTTTTGGGGGTTCTGGGTTTACTCTGACTGTCAAGGGGGGGTTCTGGCAGCTTTGGGGGTGTTTTGGGGGTCCCAGGTGGGATCTGGGGACTCCCTGGGGGGGTCCCTCCCCTCCTGACCCCCCTTTTCCCCCCCAGGCCGCCGAGTCCCAGGGGCTGCCCCCCGAATCTTTAAGCCCCTCCCTCTTCGTGGCCCCTCCCCCCACCCCCCCCGGGGTTTCGGGGGGTCCCCGCCCGTGCCCCTCCCCCCAGGAGCTGGTCTGGGGGTTCCGGTCCCGCCTGGGGGGGCTCCTGCGGGCCCTGCAGGAGGAGGGGGAGCGTCGGGGGGCCCTGGACAAGGGGGGGCCCCTCGGGACCCCCTCCCTGCAGGAGGCGGCCTGGGCGTGGCTTAAAGGGGCGGGGCAGCCCGACCACGCCCTCCTGGCTCTGATTGGACAGCGCCGGTGTCAGGTGAGGGGCCTCAAGGGGTGGAGCCAAGGGGGTTGGGGGTGTGGCTCCATTTGAGGGTGTGGCTTTGTTGGTGGGTGGAGCCAAGGGGGTTGGGGGTGTGGCTCAAGTTGGGGGTGTGGCTCTGTTGGTGGGTGGAGCCAAGGGGGTTGGGGGCGTGGCTCCAGTTGGGGGTGTGGCTTTGTTGGTGGGTGGAGCCAAGGGGGTTGGGGGTGTGGCTCAGGTTGGGGGTGTGGCTTTGTTGGTGGGTGGAGCCAAGGGGTTTGGGGGCATGGCTTTGTTGGGGGTGTGGCTTTGTTGATGGGTGGAGCCAAGGGGGCTGGGGTGTGGCTCTGTTTGGGGGTGTGGCTCTGTTGGTGGGTGGAGCCAAGGGGGTTGGGGGTGTGGCTCTGGTTGGGGGTGTGGCTTTGTTGGAGGGTGGAGCCAAGGGGGCTGGGGGTGTGGCTTTGTTGGTGGGTGGAGCCAAGGGGGTTGGGGGCGTGGCTCCAGTTGGGGGTGGGGCTTTGTTGGTGGGTGGGGCTTAGTTGGTGGGGAGGGGTCTGTGGGCGGGGCCTGGGGAGGGGCTGAAGGGGGAGATTTTGGGGAGATGGTCTGGTCTGGTTCCTACTGGTTCCTACCGGTTCATACTGGTCCATACTGGTCCATACTGGTCCATACTGGTCCGTACTGGTCCGTACTGGTCTGTACCAGGTGGTTTATGGGACAGAATAGGGGTTGTAGAGTGGTTTATACTGGTTTGTGCCAGTTTGTACTGGTCCATATCAGTCTGTACTGGTCTGTATCAGTCTGTACTGGTCCTGACTGGTCCATGCTGGCCCTCACTGGTCCATACTGGCCCTGAGTGGTCCATACTGTCCCTGAGTGGTCCATGCTGGCCCTGAGTGGTCTGTGCTGGCCCTGACTGGTCCATACCGGTCTTGACTGGTCCATACTGTCCCTGACTGTCCCTGACTGTCCCTGACGGGTCTGTGCTGGCCCTGACTGTTCCCCTGTCCCTGACTGTCCCCCTGTCCCTGACTGTCCCCCCTGTCCCCCCTGTCCCTGACTGTCCCCCTGTCCCTGACTGTCCCCCTGTCCCTGACTGTCCCCCTGTCCCTGACTGGTCCATCCTGTCCCCCCTGTCCCTGACTGTCCCCCCTGTCCCTAACTGTCCCCTGTCCCTGTCCCCTCCCAGCTCCGAGCCCTGTCCCTGACTGTCCCCCTGTCCCTAACTGTCCCTAACTGTCCCCCTGTCCCTAACTGTCCCTAACTGTCCCTCTGTCCCTAACTGTCCCCCTGTCCCTGACTGTCCCCTGTCCCTGACTGTCCCCCCTGTCCCTAACTGGTCCATACTGTCCCTGACTGTCCCTAACTGTCCCCCTGTCCCCCTGTCCCCATCCCAGCTCCGAGCCCTGTCCCTAACTGTCCCCCTGTCCCCCTGTCCCCCCTGTCCCTAACTGTCCCCCTGTCCCTGACTGTCCCCCTGTCCCCCTGTCCCTGACTGTCCCCCTGTCCCTGACTGTCCCTAACTGTCTCCCCTGTCCCTGACTGTCCCCCCTGTCCCTGACTGTCCCTGACTGTTCCCCCTGTCCCTAACTGTCCCCCTGTCCCTAACTGTCCCTCTGTCCCTAACTGTCCCCCTGTCCCTAAGTGTCCCCCCTGTCCCTAACTGTCCCTAACTGTCCCCCTGTCCCTGACTGTCCCCCCTGTCCCCCCTGTCCCTAACTGTCCCTAAGTGGTCCCCCCTGTCCCTAACTGTCCCCCCTGTCCCTAACTGTCCCTAACTGTCCCCCCTGTCCCTGACTGTCCCCCTGTCCCTGACTGTCCCTAACTGTCCCCCTGTCCCCCCTGTCCCTAACTGGTCCATCCTGTCCCTAACTGTCCCTAACTGTCCCCCTTGTCCCTAACTGGTCCATCCTGTCCCTAACTGTCCCTAACTGTCCCCCTGTCCCTGACTGTCCCCCCTGTCCCTAAGTGTCCCCCCTGTCCCTAACTGTCCCCCTGTCCCTGACTGTCCCCCTGTCCCCCCTGTCCCTAACTGTCCCCCTGTCCCTGACTGCCCCCCCTGTCCCCCCTGTCCCTAACTGTCCCCCCCGTCCCTGACTGTCCCTGTCCCCCCAGCTCCGCTCTCTCTCGTCCCTGGGGTTCCCGGACCGCGCTTCTGCGGCGGCTGCGCTGCAGCGGAGCGGGGGCGACCAGTGGGGGGCGCTGAGGGAGCTGCAGCGGCCGCGGCTCCGCCCCTTCCTGCAGCGCCTCTGGCGGCCGCCGCGGGAACTGGACTTTGATGGCCCCGACCAGCAGGTGAACTGGGGGGACTGGGAGGGACTGGGAGGGACTGGGGGGACTGGGGGCACTGGGAGGGACTGGGGGAACTGGACTTTGAGTGCCCCGACCAGCAGGTGAACTGGGGGGACTGGGAGGGACTGGGGGGAATGGGAGGGACTGGGGGGAATGGACTTTGAGTGCCCCGACCAGCAGGTGAGCTGGGGAAACTGGGAGGACTGGGGGGAATGGGAGAACTGGACTTTGAGTGCCCCGACCAGCAGGTGAACTGGGGGGAAACTGGGCAAACTGGGGGGTCTGGGGGGACTGGACTTTGAGTGCCCCGACCAGCAGGTGAACTGGGGGGAAACTGGGCAAACTGGGGGGTCTGGGGGGACTGGACTTTGAGTGCCCCGACCAGCAGGTGAACTGGGCGGACTGGGGGGAAACTGGGCAAACTGGGGGGACTGGGAGGGACTGGGAGGGACTGGGGGAGCTGGACTTTGAGTGCCCCGACCAGCAGGTGAACTGGGGGGACTGGGGGGAACTGGGCAAACTGGGGGGACTGGGGGCACTGGGAGGGACTGGGGGAGCTGGACTTTGAGTGCCCCGACCAGCAGGTGAACTGGGCGGACTGGGAGGGACTGGAAGGGACTGGGAGGAATGGGAGGGACTGGGGGGAATGGGAGAACTGGACTTTGAGTGCCCCGACCAGCAGGTGAACTGGGCAAACTGGGAGGGACTGGAAGGGACTGGGGGGACTGGGAGGGACTGGGGGGAATGGGGGAACTGGACTTTGAGTGCCCCGACCAGCAGGTGAACTGGGCAAACTGGGGGGAAACTGGGCAAACTGGGGGGACTGGGGGAGCTGGACTTTGAGTGCCCCGACCAGCAGGTGAACTGGGGGCACTGGGAGGGACTGGGGGGAATGGGAGGGACTGGGGGGACTGGGAGGGACTGGGGGAACTGGACTTTGAGTGTCCGGACCAGCAGGTGAACTGGGAGGGACTGGGAGGACTGGGGGAACTGGGGGAACTGGGAGGGACTGGGGGGAATGGGGGAACTGGACTTTGAGTGCCCCGACCAGCAGGTGAACTGGGGAAACTGGGAGGGACTGGGGGGAATGGGAGGGACTGGGGGGAATGGACTTTGAGTGCCCCGACCAGCAGGTGAACTGGGGGGAAACTGGGCAAACTGGGGGCACTGGGGGGACTGGGGGGACTGGGAGGGACTGGGAGGGACTGGGAGGGGTGGGAGGGGATTGGGTGGAATGGGTGGGACTGGGAGGGGAGTGGGAGAGAATGGGAGGGGATTGGGAGGAGATTGGGAGGGACTGGGAGGGGAGTGGGAGGGACTGGGAGGGCAGTGGGAAGGAATGGATGGGACTGGGAGGGGAGTGGGAGGGAATGGGTGGGACTGGGAGGGGATTGGGAGGGACTGGGAGGGGATTGGGAGGGGAATGGGGGGACTGGGAGGGGACTGGGAGAAGATTGGGAGGGGTGGGAGGGGATTGGGAGGGGATTGGGAGGCAACTCGGGAGAGACTTTGGGGGGACAGGGAGGAGATTGAGGGGACTGGGAGGGGGTTGGAAGGGACTGGGAGAGACTGGGGGGCACTGGGAGGGGTTGGGAGGGACTGGGAGAGACTGGGGGGGATTGGGGGGCACTGGGAGGGGTTGGGAGGGACTGGGAGAGACTGGGGGGGATTGGGGGGCACTGGGAGGGGTTGGGAGGGACTGGGAGAGACTGGGGGGGATTGGGGGGCACTGGGAGGGGTTGGGAGGGACTGGGAGGGGATTGGGGGGACTGGGAGGGGTTGGGAGGGACTGGGAGAGACTGGGGGGGACTGGGGGGCACTGGGAGGGGTTGGGAGGGACTGGGAGGGGATTGGGGAGCACTGGGAGGGGTTGGGAGGGACTGGGGGGGATTGGGGGGACTGGGAGACAATTGGGGGGCACTGGGAGGGAACTGAGGGGGGAGTGGGGGGGACTGGAAGAGACTGGGAGGGGATTGGGGGGATTGGAGGGAACTGGGAGGGACTGGGAAGGACTGGGAGGGGATTGGGAGGGACTGGGAGGAGATCGAGCAGGGAGTGGGAGGGACTGGGATGGGCTGGGAGGGACTGGGAGGCAGTGGGGTCCCTTACTGGTCTTACTGGTTTAGGGCTTTGAGCTATTGGGAGCAACTGGGATTTACTGGTTGGAGTTCTGGGCTTACTGGGAGTTACTGGGAGCAGATTCAGACTTACTGGAAGTCACTGGTTTGGGGCTTTTGGTTACGGGTTTCGGGTTACTGGGAGCCACTGGGCGTTACTGGTGTGGGGTTTGGGCTTACTGGGAGTCACTGGTTTGGGGTTTAGAGTTACCAGTTGGCTCTTTGGTCTTACTGGGAGCTACTGGTCCTTACTGGGGGGGTCACCCCCGCTCTCCCCTCCCCCCAGGCGCTGGTCCGGCGCATCTTGGCCACCCTGGACGTGGCCAGCTGGGGCCGGGCCTTACTGGTGGCCAGTTTGGGGCGCGAGCTGGGCCTGGGCCGGGTGGGGCCCGGCGGCGAGGCCTTACTGGGAGAACTGGTGGAGGCGGTGAAGGACTGCACGGACCGCGCGGCCCTCAGGAGGCGGCTCCGCTGCGAGTGCGCCGTGTGCGGCTGGGGGCTGCCCCGCGCCCAGGTGGGCACTGGGTTATACTGGTTTATACTGGTTTATACTGGTTTGGGCTGGTTTGGGCTGGTTTGGGCTGGGAGTGCGCCGTGTGCGGCTGGGGGCTGCCCCGCGCCCAGGTGGGCACTGGCTATACTGGGTTATACTGGTTTATACTGGTTTGGGCTGCGAGTGCGCCGTGTGCGGCTGGGGGCTGCCCCGCACCCAGGTGGGCACTGGGTTATACTGGTTTATACTGGTTTATACTGGTTTGGGCTGCGAGTGTGCCGTGTGCGGCTGGGGGCTGCCCCGCGCCCAGGTGGGCACTGGGTTATACTGGTTTATACTGGTTTGGGCTGGGAGTGCGCCGTGTGCGGCTGGGGGCTGCCCCGCGCCCAGGTGGGCACTGGGTTATACTGGTTTATACTGGTTTATACTGGTTTATACTGGTTTGGACTGGTTTGGGCTGGGAGTGCGCCGTGTGCGGCTGGGGGCTGCCCCGCGCCCAGGTGGGCACTGGGTTATACTGGTTTATACTGGTTTGGGCTGGTTTGGGCTGGGAGTGCGCCGTGTGCGGCTGGGGGCTGCCCCGCGCCCAGGTGGGCACTGGGTATACTGGTTTATACTGGTTTATACTGGTTTGGGCTGGTTTGGGCTGGGAGTGCGCCGTGTGTGGCCGGGGGCTGCCCCGCGCCCAGGTGGGCACTGGGTATACTGGTTTATACTGGTTTGGGCTGGTTTATACTGGTTTGGACTGGTTTATACTGGTTTATACTGGTTTGGACTGGTTTGGCCTGGGAGTGCGCCGTGTGCGGCTGGGGGCTGCCCCGCGCCCAGGTGGGCGCTGGTTTAGACTGGTTTATACTGGTTTATACTGGTTTATACTGGTTTGGACGGGTTTATACTGGTTTATACTGGTTTGGACTGGTTTATACTGGTTTGGACTGGTTTATACTGGTTTATACTGGTTTGGACTGGTTTATACTGGTTTATACTGGTTTGGACTGGTTTATACTGGTTTATACTGGTTTATACTGGTTTGGGCTGGGAGTGCGCCGTGTGCGGCTGGGGGCTGCCCCGCGCCCAGGTGGGCACTGGGTTATACTGGTTTATACTGGTTTATACTGGCTTGGAGTGGTTTATACTGGTTTATACTGGTTTATACTGGTTTGGGCTGGGAGTGCGCCATGTGCGGCTGGGGGCTGCCCCGCGCCTAGGTGGGCACTGGGTTATACTGGTTTATACTGGCTTGGACTGGTTTATACTGGTTTATACTGGTTTATACTGGTTTGGGCTGGGAGTGCGCTGTGTGAGGCTGGGGGCTGCCCCGCGCCTAGGTGGGCACTGGGTATACTGGTTTATACTGGTTTATACTGGTTTGGGCTGGTTTGGGCTGGGAGGGCATCGGGAGGGACTGGGAGGGACTGGGGAGGAATTGGGAGGGGATTGGGAGGGACTGGGAGGGACTGGGAGGTTCTTAAAGGGTGTTAAAAGGGGATTGGGGGGACTGGGAGGAACTGGGAAGGAATTGGGAGAGGATTGGGGGGGATTGGGGGAGATTGGGAGGGACTGGGAAGGAACTGGGAGGGGATTGGGGGGGATTGGGAAGGACTGGGAGGAACTGGGAAGGAACTGGGAGAGGATTGGGTGGGATCGAGGAGGATTGGGAGGGACTGGGAGGAACTGGGAGAAGCTTGGGAGGGACTGGGAGGGACTGGGAAGGAACTGGAAGAGGATTCGGAGGGGATTGGGGGAGACTGGGAGGGACTGGGAGGGGACTGGGAGTGACTGGGAGGGACTGGGAGGGGACTGGGAGGGACTGGGAGGGGACTGGGAGGGGATTGGGAGGGACTGGGAGGGGACTGGGAGTGACTGGGAGTGACTGGGAGTGACTGGGAGGGACTGGGAGGGGACTGGGAGGGACTGGGAGGGGACTGGGAGGGGATTGGGAGGGACTGGGAGGGGACTGGGAGGGACTGGGAGTGACTGGGAGGGACTGGGAGGGGATTGGGAGGGACTGGGAGGGTTACTGGGAGTGACTGGGAGGGTTACTGGGAGTGACTGGGAGCTCCTGGTTGTTGTGTGTTCCTGGCTGCAGTTCCCCCTGTGACCAGCGGGGGCAGCACTGACGGCGTCCATGTGTAATAACGGTTACTGGGGTGTCACTGGTGTGTCACTGGTGTGTCACTGGTGTGCCACTGGTGCGTCACTGGTGTGTCACTGGTGTGTCACTGGTGTGTCACTGGTGTGTCACTGGTGTGTCACTGGTGCGTCACTGGTGTGTCACTGGTGTGCCACTGGTCCTTACTGGTCCGTACTGGTGCAGATGCAGTGGCTGCCCGGCTGCTCGTGCCCGCTGTGCCCCGAGTGCTTCCGGCTGCACTTCACGGTGGGGGTCCGGGAGAGGGGGGTGGGCGCCCTGGGCTGCCCCTCCTGCTCCCGCCCCGACCTGCGCGACGAGGCCCAGCGGCTCTGGTACTGGTCCACACTGGAGCCGCAGGTACGGGGCACTGGGAGGGACTGGGAGGGGATTGGGGGGCACTGGGAGGGGACTGGGAGGGGATTGGGGGGCTCTGGTACTGGTCCACACTGGAGCCGCAGGTACGGGGCACTGGGAGGGACTGGGAGGGGATTGGGGGGCACTGGGAGGGACTGGGAGGGACTGGGAGGGGATTGGGGGGCACTGGGAGGGACTGGGAGGGGATTGGGGGGCACTGGGAGGGACTGGGAGGGGATTGGGAGGGGCTCTGGTACTGGTCCACACTGGAACCGCAGGTAGGGGGCACTGGGAGGGACTGGGAGGGGACTGGGGGGCACTGGGAGGGGATTGGGGGGGCTCTGGTACTGGTCCACACTGGAACCGCAGGTACGGGGGACTGAGAGGGACTGGGAGGGGATTAGGGGGGCACTGGGAGGGGACTGGGGGGCACTGGGAGGGATTGGGGGGGCACTGGTTTATACTGGGAGGGATTGGGGGGCACTGGGATGGGATTGGGGGGCACTGGGAGGGATTGGGGGCACTGGGAGGGATTGGGGGCACTGGTTTGTACTGGGAGGGATTGGGGGGCACTGGGAGGGGATTGGGGGGCACTGGAAGGGATTGGGGGGCACTGGGAGGGGATTAAAGGGTGTTAAAAGGGGGGTTGGGGGCACTGGTTTATACTGGGAGGGGACTGGGGGAACTGGGAGGGGATGGATGGGGACTGGGAGGGAGTGGGAGGGTGTTTGGGGTTACTGGTCCGTACTGGTCTGTACTGGTCTGTACTGATCTGTACTGGTCCATACTGGTCCGTACTGGTCCATACTGGTCCATACTGGTCCGTACTGGTCCATACTGGTCCGTACTGGTTTCAGCTCCGCAGCTGTTTGGACCCCGACACCTTCGGCCTCGTGACCCAGAAGTTGACGGAGCTGGAGCTGCTCCGGGACCCCCAGTTCCTGTGGTGCCCCCATGTACTGGGGGGGACTGGGGGGACTGGGGGGACTGGGGGGGGACTGGGAGGGACTGGGAGGGGATTGGGGGGGGACTGGGAGGGACTGGGGGGGACTGGGAGGGGATTGGGGGGAACTGGGAGGGACTGGGAGGGGATTGGGGGGGACTGGGAGGGACTGGGAGGGGATTGGGGGGGACTGGGAGGGGATTGGGAAGGACTGGGAGGGACTGGGGGGGACTGGGAGGGACTGGGAGGGAGTAGGGGGGGACTGGGAGGGGATTGGGAAGGACTGGGAGGGACTGGGGGGGACTGGGAGGGGATTGGAGGGACTGGGAAGGGATTGGGAGGGGACTGGGAGGGGATTGGGAGGGGACTGGGAGGGACTGGGGGGGGAGTGGGAGGGGATTGGGGTGACTGGGAGGAGGGGTTGGGGTTACTGGGAGGGACTGGGAGGGAACTGGTGGGCAGTGGGAGGGACAGGGAGGTGCTTCAGGGTTACTGGGAGGAACTGGGAGTTACTGGGAGGGAATTTATGGTTACTGGGAGTTACTGGTTTGGGCTTTGGGGTTACTGGGAATTACTGGTTTGGGGTTACTGGGAATCACTTTAGGGTTACTCAGAGTGACTGGGAGTTACTGGGAGGGGGTTTAGTGTTGTTAGTTGTTACTGGTTTGGTGTTTGCTGTTACTGGTTTGGTGTTTGCTGTTACTGGTTTGGTGTTTGCTGTTACTGGTTTGGTGTTTACTGTCACTGGTTGTTACTGGTTTGGTGTTTGCTGTTACTGGTTTGCTGTTTGCCATCACTGGTTGTTACTGGGGGGTGTTCTGCTGTCACTGGTCGTTACTGGTTTGCTGTTTGCTGTCACTGGTCGTTACTGGTTTGGTGTTTGCTGTTACTGGTTTGGTGTTTGCTGTTACTGGTTTGCTGTTTGCTGTCACTGGTCGTTACTGGTTTGGTGTTTGCTGTTACTGGTTTGGTGTTTGCTGTTACTGGTTGTTACTGGTTTGCTGTTTGCTGTCACTGGTCGTTACTGGTTTGGTGTTTGCTGTCACTGGTTTGGTGTTTGCTGTTACTGGTTTGGTGTTTGCCGTCACTGGTCGTTACTGGTTTGCTGTTTGTTGTTACTGGTTTGGTGTTTGCTGTCACTGGTTTGCTGTTTGTTGTTACTGGTTTGGTGTTTGCTGTCACTGGTCGTTACTGGGGGGTGTTCTGCTGTCACTGGTCGTTACTGGGGGGTGTTCTGCTGTCCCTGGGGGGTCCCAGGGGGTCTCTGACCCCCCCCCAACCCCCCCAGTGCTCCTTCGGGTTCATCTTCGAGGCCGAGCGGGGCCCGGCCCAGTGTCCCCAGTGCCACCAGTGCTGCTGCCCCCGCTGCCAGCGCCCGGTGAGGGGGCTGGGGGGGCCGGGGGGGGAATTGGGGGGGTCCTGGGGGTGTCCGGGGGGGGAATTGGGGGGGTCCTGGGGGGGTTTGGGGGATCCTGGGGGGAGTTTGGGGGGTCCTGGGGGGAGTTTGGGGGATCCTGGGGGGAGTTTGGGGGGTCCTGGGGGTGGTTGGAGGGTCCTGGGGGGGGGTTAGGGGGGTCCTGGGGGGGCCTGGGGGGATCCTGGGGGGAGTTTAGGCGGGATTAAAAGGGCTTTGAGGGGGGGCTGGGGGGTCCAATGGGGGGTTTGGGGGGGTAAAAATGGCTTTCAGGAGGGGCTGGGGGGTCCTGGGGGGTTTGGGGGGTCCTGAGGGGGTTTTGGGGGTCCTGAGGGGAGTTTTGGCAGGATAAAAAGGGTTTGAGGGGGGGGCTGGGGGGTCCAACGGGGGAGTTTTGGGGGGATAAAAGAGCTTTGAGGGGGGGCTGGGGGGTCCGGGGGGGGGTTGGAGGGGTAAAAATGGCTTTGAGGGGGGGCTGGGGGGGTCCTCGGGGGGGTTTGGGGGGATAAAAAAGGCTTTGAGGGGGGGCTGGGGGGTCCTGGGGAGGAGTTGGGGGGTCCTGGGGGGGATTGGGGAGCCGGAGGGGAGTTTTGGGGGATAAAAGAGCTTTGAGGGGGGGCTGGGGGGTCCTGAGGGGAGTTTTGGGGGGATTAAAAGGGCTTTGAGGGGGGGGGCTGGGGGTCCTGGGGGATTTGGGGGGTCCTGAGGGGAGTTTTTGGGGGGATTAAAAGGGCTTTGAGGGGGGGCTGGGGGGTCTGGGGGGGCTTGGGGGACCCTGAGGGGAGTTTTGGGGGGCTAAAAAGGGCTTTGAGGGGGGGCTGGGGGGTCCCGGGGGGGTTTTGGGGGGTCCCAGGGAGGGTTTGTGGGGGTTCCTGGGGGTCTCTGGGGGTCCCTGGTGACCCCCAACCCCCCCCCAGTGGGACCCCCAGCACTCCAGCCTGTCCTGCGCCGAGTTCGAGGCCTGGCTGAGCTCCAGAGACCCCCAGGGAGCCCCCGGGGGGCTGGGGGCTTTCCTGGGGGAGCACGGCATTGGTGAGGGGGGCTGGGGGGGTCGGAGAGGATTTGGGGGGGTCTCAGGTGAATTTGGGGAGGTCCCAGGTGTGTACAGGGGGTCCCAGGTGGATTTTTGGGGGGTCTCAGACGGGGTTTGCAGAGTCACGGGTGTGTTTTGGGGGTCCCAGGTGGGGTTTGGGGGGTCCCAAGAGAGTTAAAGGGGGACAGGTGTGGTTTGGGGGGTCCAAAGTGTGTTTTTGGGGGGTCTCCAGGAGACTTTGAGAGGTCCCAGGTGTGGTTTGGGGGATCTCAGGTCTGGTTTGGGGGGTCTCAGGTGGGTTTTGGGAGGTCCCAGGTGTGTTCAGGGGGTCCCAGGTGGGTTTTGGGGGTCCCAGGTGTGTTCAGGGGGTCCCAGGTGGGGTGTTGGAGGGTCCCAGGTGCATTTTTAGGGGGTCCCAGGTAGGGCTTGGGGGGTCCCAGGTGTGGTTTGGGGGGTCCTGGTGGGGTTTGGGGGTCCCAGGTGTGGTTTGGGGGGTCCAGGTGGATTTTGGGGGGTCCCAGGTGTGGTTTGGGGGGTCCGGGTGGATTTTGGGGGGTCCCAGGTGTGGTTTGGGGGGTCCCAGTCCCTCCCAGTCCCTCCCAGTCCCACCTGGCCTCACCTGTGGGGTTGGGGGGGGCCTCGGGGGGCGGCTCCGTCTCAAAGGGGACGTTTCCCATCTGACCCTGGGGGGGCTTGGGGGGTCCTAAAGAGAGATTGGGGGGGGTCTCTGCTCTGTATTGGGGGGTGGGAGGGGGGATTTGGGAGATCTGGGGGGGGATTGGGGGGGTCTCAGTCCCATATTTGGGGGTGGGGGTGATTTGGGGGGTCCCAGAGGGGGATTTGGGGGGGTCTCAGTCCCATATTTGGGGGGGGGGGTGATTTGGGGGGTCCCAGGGGGGTCTTTGGGGGGGTCTCTGCCCCATAAATTGGGGTTTGGGGAGTCCTGAGAGGAGAGGGGGGGGATAACGGGGGGTCTGGGAGGGAATTTGCGGAGGTTTGGGGGTCCTGGGGGGGGATTGGGGGGTCTTGGAGCCCTCCAGTGACCCCCAATTCCCCCCCAGTGCGGGATTTGGGGGCTCCTGGGGGGTCTCAGGGATCTTTGGGGGTCCCAGAGCCCCCCAGTGACCCCCCCACCTCCCCAGTTTAGGATTTGGGGGGTCCTGGGGATTTGGGGGGTCCTGGGGGGGTCTTTGGGGGTCCCAGAGCCCCCCAGTGACCCCCCACCTCCCCCAGTTTGCCCCCAGTGCAGGATTTGGGGGGTCCTGGGGAATTTGGGGGGTCCTGGGGGGGTCTTTGGGGGTCCCAGAGCCCCCCAGTGACACCACCCCCCCCCCAGTTTGCCCCCAGTGCAGGATTTGGGGGGTCCTGGGGAATTTGGGGGGTCCTGGGGGGTCTCAGGGATCTTTGGGGGTCCCAGAGCCCCCCAGTGACCCCCCCACCCCCCCAGTTTGCCCCCAGTGCAGGATTTGGGGGTCCTGGGGGGGTCTTTGGAGGTCCCAGAGCCCCCCAGTGACCCCCAACCCCCCCAGTTTAGGATTTGGGGGGTCCTGGGGGATTTGGGGGGTTTTTGGGGGTCCCAGAGCCCCCCAGTGACCCCCCCACCCCCCCAGTTTGCCCCCAGTGCGGGCTGTGGTTCGCCCTGGCCCGGGGGGGGTGTTTGCATTTCCAGTGCTCCCAGTGCCGGCACCAGTTCTGCGCCGGCTGCGGGGCCACCTTCCATGGCCCGGGGGTGAGGGGACTGGAGGGGACTGGGGGGGACTGGGAGGGGACTGGGAGGGACTGGGAGGGACTGGGAGGGGACTGGGAGGGACTGGGATGGAGTGGGAGGGGACTGGGAGGGACTGGGGGGGACTGGGAGGGACTGGGAGGGACTGGGAGGGGATTGGGAAGGGACTGGGAGGGACTGGGAGGGACTGGGAGGGGATTGGGGAGGGACTGGGAGGGACTGGGAGGGGATTGGGAGGGACTGGGAGGGGATTGGGAGGGGACTGGGAGGGACTGGGAGGGGATTGGGGGGAACTGGGAGGGACTGGGAGGGGATTGGGAGGGACTGGGAGGGGATTGGGAGGGACTGGGAGGGGATTGGGTGGCGCTGGGAGGGACTGGGGGGGCACTGGGAGAAGAACTGGGGAGAACTGGGATATACTGGGAGGGCCTGGGAGGTTACTGGGAGGGGCTGGGGGGCACTGGGTGAAGAACTGGGGAGAACTGGGAGGGGCTGGGGGGCACTGGAGAAGAACTTGGGAGAACTGGGATATACTGGGAGGGGCTGGGGGGGAACTGGGAGAAGAACTGGGATATACTGGGAGGGGATTGGGGGACACTGGGAGGGACGGGGGGGAACTGGGAGAAGAACTGGGGAGAACTGGGATATACTGGGAGGGACTGGGAGGTTACTGGGAGGGGCTGGGGGGGAACTGGGAGGCAGTGGGGGGGTCCTGGGGGTCTCTATGGGAGGTTTGGGGGGTTTTGGGGGGTCTCGGTGGGTGTTGGGAGTCCTGGGGGTCCCTAAGGGGGTGTTGGGGGTGTCTGGGGGGGGGTTGGGGTGGTTTGGGGGTGTCTGGGGGGGGTTGGGGGGGTTTGGGGTGGTTTGGGGGTGTCTGGGGGGGGTTGGGGGGGGTTTGGGGGGCTTGGAGGGGTTGGGGGGTCTCTAAGAGAGTCTTGGGGTGGGGGGGGGTTGGGGGTTTTTGGGGGTCTCAGGGGGGTTTTGGGGGGAGTTTGGGATCTATGGGGGTTTTGGGTTTTCTGGGGGGTGTTTGGGGGATCCTGGGGGGATTTGGGGGTTTTTGGGGGTCTCAGGGGGGTTTTGGGGGGAGTTTGGGATCTATGGGGGTTTTGGGGTTTCTGGGGGGTGTTTGGGGGATCTTGGGGGGGATTTGGGGTTTTTTTGGGGGTCCCGGGGGGGGTTTGGGGGGGTCAGAGCCTGACCTTTGCCCCCTCCCCCCCCCAGAGCTGCCCCTCCCCCGAGTGCCCCCTGCGGGGGTCCCTCCACGGGCACCACCCCCGGGACTGTCTGTTCTACCTCCGGGACTGGGACCCCCCCCGGCTCCAGAGGCTGCTCCAGGTGCCACTGGGGGCACTGGGAGGGACTGGGGGGGCACTGGGAGGGACTGGGAGGGGACTGGGAGGGGATTGGGGGAACTAGGATTGACTGGGAGGGGACTGGGGGCACTGGGAGGGGACTGGGGGGCACTAGGAGGGGACTGGGGGAACTAGGAGTGACTGGGAGGGGACTGGGGGCACTGGGAGGGGAGTGGGGGGCACTGGGAGGGACAGGGGGCACTGGGAGGGGATTGGGGGGCACTGGGAGGGGACTGGGGGCACTGGGAGGGGAGTGGGGGGCACTGGGAGGGGACTGGGGGGCACTGGGAGGGGATTGGGAGGGACTGGGAGGGACTGGGAGAGGATTGGGGGGCACTGGGAGGGGATTGGGAGGCACTGGGAGGGACTGGGGGGCACTGGGAGGGACTGGGGGGCACTGGGAGGGACTGGGAGGGGACTGGGGGGAATTGGGAGGGGATTGGGGGAAGTGGAAGGGAATTAGTAGGGTCTGGGGATGGACTGGGAGGGTACTGGGAGACTGGGAGGGGACTGGGAGGGGATTGGGGGGGACTGGGAGGGGATTGGGGAGACTGGGAGGGACTGGGAGGTGATTGGGGGCACTGGGAGGGACTGGGAGCACTGGGAGGGGATTGGGTGGAACTGGGAGGGGATTGGGGGGCACTGGGAGGGACTGGGAGGGGACTGGGGGTCACTGGGAGGCCCTGGGGGTCCCTGGGGTTCACTTTGGGGTCTTTGCTCAGATGGGAAACGTCCCCTTTGAGACGGAGCCGCCCCCCGAGGCCCCCCCCAACCCCACAGGTGGGTCCAGGTGGGACTGGGAGGGACTGGGAGGGACTGGGACCCCCCAAACCACACCTGGGACCCCTCAAAACCACACCTGGGACCCCCAAAACACACCCGTGACTCTGCAAACCCCGTCTGAGACCCCCCCAAAATCCACCTGGGACCCCCAAAACCCACCTGGGACCCCCAAACCCCACCTGGGCCCCCCAAAATACACCCGTGACTCTCCAAACCCCATCTGAGACCCCCCCAAACCCCACCTGGGCCCCCCCAAAATCCACCTGGGACCCCCCAAACCTCACCTGGGACCTCCCAAAATCCACCTGGGACCCCCCAAACCTCACCTGGGACCTCCCAAAATCCACCTGGGACCCCCAAAACACACCCGTGACTCTCCAAACCCCGTCTGAGACCCCCCCCAAAATCCACCTGGGACCCCCAAAACCCCACCTGGGCCCCCCCCAAACCCCACCTGGGCCCCCCAACCCTCACTGCCCCCCCCAGGGCGGTGCCCGGTGCTGGAGCAGAAGGAATTCGGGGCCGCGCTCCGGGATGAGCCGTGTGGGAAGGAAACGGCCCCGGGACACGCCGGGCTCTGCAGGTGGGGCTGGGGGGCTCGGGGGGCACCTGGGGGGCTCGGGGGGCACCTGGGGGGCACTTGGGGGGCACTGGGAGGGGATTTGGGGTGTTCAGGGGCGGTTTTGGGGGGGGAAATGTGGGGCTGGGGGGGAATTGGGGACCCCTGGGGTCACTTGGGGGGGTCTGGGGGTCTCTGGGGGGCACTCGGGGGTCACTGGGAGGGGATTTGGTGGGTCCAGGGGGGAACTGGGGGGACTGGGGGTCTCTGGGGGCACTTGGGGGTCACTGGGAGGGGATTTGGGGTGTTCAGGGGCAGTTTGGGGGGGAAATGTGGGGCTGGGGGGGAATTGGGGACCCCTGGGGTCACTTGGGGGGGTCTGGGGGTCCCTGGGGTCACTTGGGGGGGTCTGGGGGTCTCGGGGGGGCACTTGGGGGGGTCTGGGGGATGTCTGGGGTCACTTGGGGGGCACCTGGGGGGCACTGGGAGGGGATTTGGGGTGTTCAGGGGCGGTTTTGGGGGGAAATGTGGGGCTGGGGGGGAATTGGGGGGGGTCCCTGTGGGTCACTCAGAGGGAGTCTGAGGGGTCACTGGGGTCACTTGGGGGGGTCTGGGGGTCTCTGGGGGCACTTGGGGGTCACTGGGGAGGGGATTTGGGGTGTTCAGGGGCGGTTTGGGGGGGAAATGTGGGGCTGGGGGGGACTTGGGGGTCCCTGGGTGGGTCTGGGGGTCCTTGGGGTCACTTGGGGGGGTCTGGGAGTCTCTGAGGGCACTTGGGGGTCACTGGGAGGGGATTTGGGGTGTTCAGGGGCGGTTTTGGGGGGGAAATGTGGGGCTGGGGGGGATTTGGGGGGGTCCCTGTGGGTCACTCAGAGGGAATTTGGGAAAAAAACCGGTGAGTTTGTGGGAAATTTTGTGGGAAATTGGGCGGAAATAGAGAAGTTTGGGAGGAAATCGGGGCCGAAATGGGGAAGTTTGGGGAACATTTTGTGGGAAATTGGGCAGAAATGGGGAAGTTTGGGAGGAAATCGGGGCAAAAATGGGGGAATTTGGGACAAAACCCGGTGAGTTTGTGGGAAATTTTGTTAAAAATTGGGCAGAAATGGGGAAGTTTGGGAAGCATTTTGTGGGCAATTGGGCGGAAATGGAGAAGTTTGGGGGAACATTTTGTGGGAAATTGGGCAGAAATGGGGAAGTTTTGGGAACATTTTGTGGGAAATTGGGCGGAAATGGGGAAGTTTTGGGAACATTTTGTGGGAAATTGGGCGGAAATGGAGAAGTTTGGGGGAACATTTTGTGGGAAATTGGGCAGAAATGGGGAAGTTTTGGGAACATTTTGTGGGAAATTGGGCGGAAATGGGGAAGTTCGGGAGGAAATCGGGGCAGAAATGGGGAAGTTTGGGGGAAAATTTGTGGGAAATTGGGCGGAAATGGAGAAGTTTGGGGAACATTTTGTGGGAAATTGGGCAGAAATGGGGAAGTTTTGGGAACATTTTGTGGGAAATTGGGCGGAAATGGGGAAGTTCGGGAGGAAATCGGGGCAGAAATGGGGAAGTTTGGGGGAAAATTTGTGGGAAATTGGGCGGAAATGGAGAAGTTTGGGGAACATTTGGTGGAAAATTGGGCAGAAATGGGGAGGTTTGGGGGAAATTTGGGCAGAAATGGGGAGGTTTGGGGGAAATTTGGGCAGAAATGGGGAGGTTGGGGGAAATTTGGGCAGAAATGGGGAGGTTTGGGGAAATTTGGGCAGAAATGGGGAGGTTTGGGGAAATTTGGGCAGCTTTGGCACAGAGGGGGGGTTCCGGGGCCGGGCCGCGGCTCCTTTTGGGGCCCTTTGGGGTCCCCGGGGGTCCCTCCCTCACGGGCGGGTCCTCCCGGCCGCCAGGGGGCACTACAGCGAGTACCTGGTGGGGCTGGTGAACCGCCACGGGCTGGACCCGGCGCCGCTCTATGACCGGGCCGAGCTGCGCGCGGCCGCAGAGCGCCACCTGCCGGCCGGGAGGACCCGGCGCGGCCCCGCCGAGAGCGACGCGGCCTTCGAGCAGCGACTGCGCCACCTGCTGGAGAGGGAGGCGCCGCTGCGGCCACGCCCCCCCGGCCGGGGACACGCCCCCTTATGCAAATGAAGGGTGTTGGCTGGGGTGTGCTGAGCCACGCCCCCCCCAGGGACATGCCCCCTTATGCAAATGAAGGGCACTGGCTGGGGGTGCTGAGCCACGCCCCCTTTCATGCGAATAAACTCCACGTACATCCACCGGAGGGAGAAGCCACGCCCCCTTATGCAAATGAAGGGCGCCGACTGGGGTTGCTGAGCCACGCCCACTTTTATGCAAATAAAGATATGTCTGCTCGTTGGAGGTGGAGCCACACCCTCCTTTTATGCAAATAAACTAAATATATCTGGTTTTGGCTGTGAAGCCACACCCCCTTTCATGCAAATAAACTCCATATGCATCCACCTGAGGGAGAAGCCACGCCCCCTTTATGCAAATCGGGATCTGCTTGTCGGACGTGAAGCCACGCCCCATTTTATCGCATCCATGGCTTTGTTGGTGGCAGAGCCACGCCCCCTTTTATGCAAATGTCATCCATATCAACCCACCTGTTGGAAGAGCCACACCCCCTTTATGCAAATGAAGGCCATATATGGGCACCTGCTGGCAGAGGTGGAGCCACGCCCCCTTCTATGCAAATAACCATGTCTGTTTGATGGGGAGCCACGCCCCTTTTATGCAAATAAACTGGCACCTCCTTGTTGGGTGTGGAGCCACGCCCCATTTTATTCAAATCCGTGTGTTCATTGTTGGAAGAGCCACGCCCTCTTTATGCAAATAAAGGCCATAGATGGGCATCTGCTGGAAGAGGAGCTGGAGCCACGCCCCTTTTCATGCAAATGAAGTCCATATCCATCCATCCGTGGGGAACCACGCCCCCTTTTATGCAAACAATGGCCAGGTAGGTCTGCCTGCTGGAAGATGCAGAGCCACGCCCCCTTTTATGCAAATGAAGACCGTGTATGGCCAACCTCTGGAAGAGGCAGTGTAGCCACGCCCCTTTATGCAAATAAAGCCCATATTTGGCCGCCGACTGGGTGAGCCCTTTAGCCCCGCCCCTTTATGCAAATAACCCCGTATATGGCTGGCATGTCACGTGACAGTGAGGCCGCGTGCTGATTGGTGGAGAGGGGAGGGGGCGGGGCCTGAGGGGCCCCAAAATGGCGGGAAGGGCCTTCAAAGAGCCCTCGGGTCCCTCCGTGGGGCCTCCACGGCCCCTCTGGGCCCTCAGTGGGCCCTCAGTGGTCCTTCCATGTCCCCCCAGGTCCCTCAGTGGCCCCTCCATGTCCCCTCAGGTCCCTCCACGTCCTTTCAGGTCCCTCAGGTCCCTCGGTGGTCCCTCCACGTCCCCTCAGGACCCTCCATGGCCCCTCAGGACCCTCAGTGATCCCTCCATGTCCCTTCAGGTCCCTCCATGTCCCTTCAGGTCCCTCAGTGGTCCCTCCACGTCCCCTCAGGACCCTCCATGTCCCCTCAGGTCCCTCAATGGTCCCTCAATGGTCCCTCAGTTGTCCCTCCATGTCCCCTCAGGTCCCTCCATGTCCCCTCAGGACCCTCAATAGTCCTTCCATGTCCCCTCAGGTCCCTCGGTGGTCCTTCCACGTCCCCTCAGGTCCCTCCATGGCCCCTCAGGACCCTCAGTGATCCCTCCATGTCCTCTCAGGACCCTCCATGGCCCCTCAGGACCCTCAGTGATCCCTCCATGTCCCTTCAGGTCCCTCAATGGTCCTTCCACGTCCCCTCAGGACCCTCCATGTCCCTTCAGGTCCCTCCATGGCCCCTCGGGTCCCTCAACTGTCCCTCCATGACCCCTCAGGTCCCTCCATGGCCCCTCAGGTCCCTCAGTGGTCCCTCTATGTCCTCTCAGGTCCCTCCACGGCCCCTCAGGTCCCTCCATGGCCCCTTGGGACCCTCCATGTCCTCTCAGGACCCTCAGTGGTCCCTCGGGTCCCTCAGTGGTGCCTCCATGTCCCCTCAGGTCCCTCAAAGGCCCCTCAGGACCCTCAATTGTCCCTCCATGACCCCCCAGATCCCTCCATGTCCCCCCCAGGTCCATTGTCTTGAACCAGAGCGAGGATTTTTGGCTGCTGGAATCCTGCCCCGAGCAGAGGCTCACAGGTCCCACCCTGAGGGATTTGCTGCATTTGGGTTGTAAGGACCGAGGCAGAGAACGTGTGTTCTGGGATTGGTTAAGGGAGAGAAGGCACCAGGCTCTGAGAGGCCTGTTTGTCCTTGCTGTGCTCTGCCCTGATGAAAGATAACAAAAAGGTTGGCCAAGCGGTCACAAATTAGAGAGGATGGATATTTGGGGGGGGTGAAGGGCTGAGTAAAGGGGTTTTTAGTAAGACTTTAGTAAGAGCTGAAAAGTTCGTGACGATGAGGAGCAGAGAAAACGACCCTCGGGAGGCTGAAGAAACAGGAACGACCCCCAGGAACCTCCCCAAAAGGATGACTCCGCCTCAAGCTCCGCCTGAACCCCCCCTGATGTGAATATTATAACTAGATGATGTCATTGTACTGAATATTCCCGTGAAATATTGTGATCTCTCACCAGAACTGTATCGACTGCCTGACTTTCCACTGAGAACTTCGGAGCCGGTTTGTCCTGCCCGGCGCCCCAAATGTTGCTCCAAATCAACACCTTTGCTGCTTTAAAGACTCAAAACTGCCTCGGAGCAGTCGTTTGATGCTGGTTTCGGCATCGGTTTTGGCAAAGTCTCCCAGAAGAGACGCCTTCCGAAAAGAGGCAGCAGCCTCTGTCTGGTATAACCCAGATCTGGGTTGCATTGCGTTGTGTTTGGCCAAATACTGTTCATTTTGACTTGAAGATTTGGGAGGTCGACAATCCTTAAGTTTCCTTTTGAAGCGTTTTAAGAGTCGGGAATCGTTTCCTTTCGGTTTTCTCGAGACGAAAAAAAGGGGCTTTAGGACCCAGAGGAGCCTCCTTTGGGTTCCCTTCTCTTCCCGCTGAGGAATCCCTGGAATGCGGCAGCTGGAGGCAAAATCCTGCGGGTCTCTTTGTCCCGTTTCGTTTTCCAGGCTGTTTGTTCTGCGTTTAAAAGTTGGTTTGTTCTGCGTTTAAAAGTTGGTTTGTTCGTTCTCGGGAAGTGACCTCGGCAATCCCAAAGCAGTGACGGGAACTCCGCCGCGCGCCGTTCGAAAATTAAAAAAAAAAATTCAGATTTGTCCTTTGCCGACCGGGAAATCGCAACAGATGCGTTTCGGGACCTTAAAGAGACACAAGGGAATAAAGTTAAATCGAACTTTGAATTTTTAATGCATCAGGCGCGGTGATAATCGGAGCTTGGAAGAGACCGAGGGAGCGAATATTGTTGTCGAACAGCTTTTGACTTCGAATTTTTAAAGATTCGCTCAAATTAACGGCAGAACGCACATTTTGGGGTCTGCAGCGACGACTTCTGGGGTTTATGCGGTAAAACAATTTGACTCTGTGTGTGTAAACTGCGTATTTTGTGGTCTACGACGGCATCTTGTGACCTTGAGCGGTAACGCAGCTGGAAGGTGTAAAACCCAGAAAGTCGAGGATTTTAAAGAACTTAATTAGATTAATTGAAACTTTTAATGAGACTTTCTGGATGTGATATCGTCTCATCTGGGGGGGGGTTGTAAGACAATTAGTGGAGAGAAGGGATGAATTTGGGCACGACCTGAGGCCAGGTGAGGACTAGAAAGCAAATGTAATACAGCAATACGAAAAGTAGAGGGTTAAATTCAGAATATGGATTTTAAGCAAAGGCACAGAAAAGTTGGTCTTAGAAACAGCAGAGGCAATAATTCCTTGAGGTCTGCAGAACACAGGGACACGGGAGAACAGAAGCAGATGTGCTCAGGAAAACAGAAATTAAGAGGCTAAATTAAGTGTAAAGAAGGAAAACAAGGACTGATAGAGAAGGAAAGTGAGTCAAAACATGGGTGTACCTCCCAAGATATCAGGAACTTCTCTGCCAGATACAGTTTGGCATCAGCTTCAATGGGGCTGTTCCCGAGGAATTAATGGGGCTGTTCCCGATGGATTAATGGGGCTGTTCCCGAGGGATTAATGGGGCTGTTCCCGAGGAATTAATGGGGCTGTTCCCGAGGGTTAAGGGGCTGTTCCCGAGGGATTAATGGGGCTGTTCCCGAGGAATTAATGGGGCTGTTCCCGAGGGTTTAAGGGGCTGTTCCCGAGGGTTTAAGGGGCTGTTCCCGATGGATTAATGGGGCTGTTCCCGAGGGATTAATGGGGCTGTTCCCGAGGGTTTAAGGGGCTGTTCCCGATGGATTAAGGGGCTGTTCCCGAGGGGTTTATGGGGCTATTCCCGAGGGATTTAAGGGGCTGTTCCCGAGGGATTTAAGGGGTTGTTCCCGAGGGATTAATGGGGCTGTTCCCGAGGGTTTAAGGGGCTGTTCCCGAGGGATTAATGGGGCTGTTCCCGAGGGATTTAAGGGGCTGTTCCCGAGGAATTAACGGGGCTGTTCCCGAGGAATTAACGGGGCTGTTCCCGAGGGTTTAAGGGGCTGTTCCCGAGGGGATTAAGGGGCTGTTCCCGAGGGTTTTAGGGGCTGTTCCCGAGGAATTAATGGGACTGTTCCTGAGGGTTTAAGGGGCTGTTCCCGATGGATTAATGGGGCTGTTCCCGATGGATTAAGGGGCTGTTCCCGAGGGGTTTATGGGGCTATTCCCGAGGGATTTAAGGGGCTGTTCCCGAGGGATTTAAGGGGCTGTTCCCGAGGGATTTAAGGGGCTGTTCCCGAGGGATTAATGGGGCTGTTCCCGAGGGTTTAAGGGGCTGTTCCCGAGGAATTTAAGGGGCTGTTCCCGATGGATTAAGGGGCTGTTCCCGAGGGTTTAAGGGGCTGTTCCCGAGGAATTAACGGGGCTGTTCCCGAGGGGTTTAAGGGGATGTTCCCGAGGAATTAACGGGGCTGTTCCCGAGGGGTTTAAGGGGCTGTTCCCGAGGAATTAAATGGGGCTGTTCCCGAGGGTTTAAGGGGCTGTTCCCGAGGGTTTAAAGGGCTGTTCCCGGGGGTTTAAGGGGCTGTTCCCGATGGATTTAAGGGGCTGTTCCCGAGGGATTAATGGGGCTGTTCCCGAGGGTTTAAGGGGCTGTTCCCGATGGATTAATGGGGCTGTTCCCGAGGGTTTAAGGGGCTGTTCCCGAGGAATTAATGCGGCTGTTCCCGAGGGTTTAAGGGGCTGTTCCCGATGGATTAATGGGGCTGTTCCCGAGGGGTTTAAAGGGCTGTTCCCGAGGGTTTAAGGGGCTGTTCCCGAGGGATTAATGGGGCTGTTCCCGAGGGATTTAAGGGGCTGTTCCCGAGGGAATTAACGGGGCTGTTCCCGAGGAATTAACGGGGCTGTTCCCGAGGGTTTAAGGGGCTGTTCCCGAGGGGTTTAAGGGGCTGTTCCCGAGGGGTTTAGGGGCTGTTCCCGATGGATTAATGGGGCTGTTCCCGAGGGTTTAATGGGGCTGTTCCCGAGGGTTTAAGGGGCTGTTCCCGAGGAATTAATGGGGCTGTTCCTGAGGGTTTAAGGGGCTGTTCCCGAGGAATTAATGGGGCTGTTCCCGAGGGGTTTAAGGGGCTGTTCCTGAGTAATTAATGGGGCTGTTCCCGAGGAATTAATGGGGCTGTTCCCGAGGGTTTAAGGGGCTGTTCCTGAGGAATTAATGGGGCTGTTCCCGAGGGATTTAACGAGACTGTTCCCGAGGGTTTAAGGGGCTGTTCCCGAGGGATTTAACGAGACTGTTCCCGAGGGGTTTATGGGGCTGTTCCCGAGGGGTTTAAGGGGCTGTTCCTGAGTAATTAATGGGGCTGTTCCCGACGAATTAATGGGGCTGCTCCCGAGGGTTTAAGGGGCTGTTCCCGAGGGTTTAAGGGGCTATTACCGAGGGGTTTATGGGGCTGCTCCCGAGGGTTTGAGGGGCTGTTCCCGAGGGGTTTAAGGGGCTGTTCCTGAGTAATTAATGGGGCTGTTCCCGAGGGTTTAAGGGGCTATTCCCGAGGGTTAAGGGGCTGTTCCCGATGGATTAATGGGGCTGTTCCCGAGGAATTAACGGGGCTGTTCCCGAGGGTTTAAGGGGCTGTTCCCGAGGGGTTTAAGGGGCTGTTCCCGAGGGGTTTTAGGGGCTGTTCCCGAGGGCCGCCCTGCACTCTGTGCTGAGTCCCGATGTTTTGGTTCCCGTGTTGGGGACTGTCCCCTGGTCCCCCCCGGCTGCTCCCCTGCTGCCCTGCAGAGGTGCCCGCGGTCAGATCCTGCCCCGGGGCCGTGTCCTGGCTCAGCCGGGCTGTGCCCCCGGCTGGATTTCCCGGGATTTACTTCTCGTGTTCCTCGTTCGGGGCGCTGCTGGTGACCCGCTGGGGCGGGGACCCCACGGGCTGTGGGGCCGTGAAATCCTCTATCCCGCTCTCTCCCGGTTCAAACAGCCCCTCAGGGCAGAGGGAAACTCCTGTTGGTGACTTTTCTCTTTGTCTGCATCTCAGCTCAGTGTTCCCTGCCCCTGACACAGTGACAGGGCAGCAGTTCCCACCCCCAGGGACACCTCTGACACCTCTCACACCTCACATCTCACACCTCTCACACCTCTCATTATCTCACAGCTCTCACCTCTCACATCTCACACTTCACACCTCTCACATCTCAAACCTCATTATCTCACATCTCTCACACATCTCACATCTCACACATCTCACACCTCTCAAGCCTCTCACACCTCTCACATCTCACACCTCTCACACCTCTCACACCTCTCACACCTCTCACACCTCATCTCTCATTATCTCACACCTCTCACATCTCACATCTCTCATTATCTCAACCCTCTCACTCCTCTCACACCTCTCACCTCTCACCCCTCTCCCTCCTCTCCCCTCCTCTCCCCTCGGCCGCTCGGATCCTGCTCGGATTCCCCCGCTGAGCTTCTCCCAGGGTGGGATAATCCCGGGTCCTGCAGGGGCCCATCCAGAGGGGACATCCCGGGAATTGGGAGGGCACAGGGACATCCAGGGGGGACATCCCAGGGATTGGGGGGACACAGGGACATCCAGGGGGGACACTCAGGAATTGGGAGGGCACAGGGCCATCCAGGGGGGACATCCCGGGAATTGGGAGGGCACAGGGACATCCAGGGGGGACACACAGGAATTGGGAGGACACAGGGACATCCAGGGGGGACATCCTGGGAATTGAGAGGGCACAGGGACATCCGGGGGGGACATCCCAGGAATTGGGGGGGCACAGGGACATCCAGGGGGGACATCCCAGGGATTGGGGGGACACAGGGACATCCAGGGGGGACATCCCGGGAATTGGGAGGGCACAGGGACATCCGGGGGGGACACACAGGAATTGGGGGGGCACAGGGACATCCAGGGGGGACATCCCGGGAATTGGGGGGGCACAGGGACATCCAGGGGGGACAAACAGGGATTGGGGGGACACAGGGACATCCAGGGGGGACACACAGAGAGGGGACATGGATCCATCCAGGGGGGACATCCCAGGGATTGGGAGGGCACAGGGACATCCAGGGGGGACATCCCAGGAATTGGGAGGGCACAGGGACATCCAGGGGGGACAAAAAGGAATTGGGAGGGCACAGGGACATCCAGGGGGGACATCCCGGGAATTGGGGGGGCACAGGGACATCCAGGGGGGACATCCCAGGGATTGGGAAGGCACAGGGACATCCAGGGGGGACACACAGGAATTGGGGGGGCACAGGGACATCCAGGGGGGACACACAAGAATTGGGGTGGCACAAAGACATCCAGGGGGGACATCCCGGGAATTGGGAGGGCACAGGGACATCCAGGGGGGACATCCCAGGGATTGGGGGGGCACAGGGACATCCAGGGGGGACACACAGGAATTGGGGGGGCACAGGGACATCCAGGGGGGACATCCCGGGAATTGGGAGGGCACAGGGACATCCGGGGGGGACAAACAGGAATTGGGAGGGCACAGGGACATCCAGGGGGGACACACAGGGATTGGGAGGACACAGGGACATCCAGGGGGGACATCCCGGGAATTGAGAGGGCACAGGGACATCCAGGGGGGACACACAAGAATTGGGAGGACACAGGGACATCCAGGGGGGACATCCCGGGAATTGAGAGGGCACAGGGACATCCAGGGGGGACATCCCAGGGATTGGGGGGGCACAGGGACATCCAGGGGGGACATCCTGGGAATTGGGGGGGCACAGGGACATCCAGGGGGGACAAACAGGGATTGGGGGGGCACAGGGACATCCAGGGGGGACACACAGGAATTGGGGGGGCACAAAGACATCCAGGGGGGACATCCCGGGAATTGGGAGGGCACAGGGACATCCAGGGGGGACACACAGGAATTGGGGGGCACAGGGACATCCAGGGGGGACACACAGGGATTGGGAGGGCACAGGGACATCCAGGGGGGACACACAGGAATTGGGGGGGCACAGGGACATCCAGGGGGGACACACAGGAATTGGGGGGGCACAGGGACATCCAGGGGGGACAAACAGGAATTGGGGGGACACAGGGACATCCAGGGGGGACATCCCGGGAATTGAGAGGGCACAGGGACATCCAGGGGGGACATCCCAGGGATTGGGGGGGCACAGGGACATCCAGGGGGGACACACAGAGAGGGGGCACGGCCCCGTCCAGAGGGGACATTCTGGGAATAGGAGGGACACAGCGACAGCCAGAGGGGACACCCAGGAATGGGGACATGGATCCATCCAGGGGGGACACACAGGAATGGGGGGGACACAGGGACATCCGGGGGGACACTCAGGAGAGGGGACATGGCCCCATCCAGGTGACACATCCCGGGAATGGGGGGGATGCAGGGACATCCGGGGGGGGAACACAGGAATGGGGACATGGATCCATCCAGGGGGGACACACAGGAGAGAGGGACACTGCCCCATCCAGAGGGGACATTGTGGGAATGGGGGGGACACAGCGACATCCGGGGGGGGGACACAGGAGAGGGGACAATGGATCCATCCGGGGGGGACACCCAGGAATGGGGACATGGATCCATCCAGGGGGGACACCCAGGAATGGGGACATGGATCCATCCGGGGGGGACACCCAGGAATGGGGACATGGATCCATCCGGGGGGGACACCCAGGAATGGGGACACAGCCCCGTCCAGAGGGGACATTCAGGAGGGGGACACCGAGACCTCCCCCCCTGTCCCCCCCCCGTGTCCCCCCCACAAGGTCCCTGTCGCCCCCCCCGGGTCCTTTTGTCCCCTCCCCCCCTTTTGTCCCCAAATCCCCCCTCAGACCCCCCCTGACCAGCCCTTGCCCCCCTCCCCCCCCGGGGCCCCCCCCAGCTCCCCTCTGGGACCCCCCAGACCCCATAAAACCCCCCTTTGCCCCCCAAGTTCCCCCCCCAGCCCCTTCAGCACCCCCCGGGTCCCCTCCAGGTCCCCCCCCGGTCCCCCCCCAGGTCCCCCCCCGGTCTCCTTCTCTCCCCCCTCCAACCCCCCCCCGACCCCCGATCACCCCCCGGGCCCCCCCCCCCGATGCCCCCCGACCCCCCCCCCGGACCCCCAAACCCCCCCGACCCCCCCCAGCCCCCCCCAGCACAGACGGGGCTCCCCGAACTGGTGTCACCTTTATTGGTTCCTGTCCGTGACCGGCCCCGGGTGGCCCTGACGGTGCCCGGGGTGGCCCAAACTGTCCCCACGGCAGCCAGAGACCCCGTGGTGGCCCAAACTGAGCCCGTGGTGGCCCAAACTGACTCTGTGCTGGCCCTGAGCCCGTGGTGGCCCAAACTGTCCCCACGGTGGCCTTGGGGACCCCACGGTGGCCCAAACTGAGCCCGTGGTGGCCCAAACTGTCCCCACGGTGGCCCTGCCGGTCCCCGTGGTGGCCCTGACTGTCCCTGTAGTGGTCCTGGCCACCCCCTCTGTGGCCCTGGCTCTCCTCTGGTCCCTTTGGTGGCCCCGGGGTGGCCCCGGCTCTCCCCTGGCTCCTCCTGTGGTGGCCCAGCCCAGCCCAGCGGTGGCCCTTGGTGGCCCCATTGATGGCCCTGGTGGCCCCAGGTGGCCCCAGGTGGCTTTGGCCACCCCCTGCCTCTTCCCGGGGTGGCCCCAGTGGTGGCCCCGTGGTGGCCCTCGATGGCTCCGGCCGTGCCCGTGGTGGCCCCAGCGACCCTGAGGTGGCCCCGGGCGATCCCTTGGTGGCCCTGGGTGACCCCACAGTGACCCCTGATGGCCCTGGTGGCCCTTGGAGGCCCTGGTGGCCCTTGGTGGCCCCAGTGACCCCACAGTGGCCCTGGTGGTCCCATTGATGACTCTGGTGGCCCTTGGTGGCCCCGGTGACCCCGGGTGACCCTTTGGTGGCCCTGATGGCCTCAGCGACCCCACAGTGGCCCACGGTGGCCCTGGTGGCCCCACTGGTGACTCTCGTGGCCCTTGGTGACCCCACGGTGACCCTGGTGACCCCTTGGTGGCCACACAGTGACCCTGATGGCCCTTGGTGCCCTGGGTGACCCCACAGTGGCCCTTGGTGGCCCTGGGTGACCCCACAGTGGCCCTGGTGGCCCCATTGATGACCCTGGTGGCCCTTGGTGGCCCCACAGTGGCCCCTGGTGGCCCTGGGTGACCCCACAGTGGCCCTGGTGACCCCTTGGTGGCCCGTGGTGGCCCTTGGTGGCCCTGGTGGCCCCTGGTGGCCCTTGGTGGCCCTTGGTGGCCCTGGGTGGCCCCTGGTGGCCCTTGGTGGCCCTTGGTGGCCCCGTGTCCCCTCGGCTCCGGTTTCGTTGGTTTTTCGCACGTCGACCCAAAGTTGGTTTGGCAGAATTTTGGGGGGGGGGGGGAGGGGGAGGGGGAGGGGCCCCCCCAAACCCTGGGGGGGGGAGGGGAGGGAGGGGAGACCCCAAGACCCCGGGGGGGGGGAGGGGAAGGGTTTTCCTCCCTCCCCACCCCCCAAATTTGGGGTCCCCGAGGAGGTTTTTTGGGGCCCCCCCCCCCAGAACTAAGGGGGGGGAGGGGGGACCCCAAAACCTGGGGAGGGGCTGGACCCCCCCCAGGGAGACCCCAAAACCCCCGAGAGGAGATCGGGGGGTCCCCAAAACCTGGGGGGGTCCTTGACACCCTGGGGGTCCCCCAAATATGGGGGGGTCCCCAAATATGGGGGGTCCCCAAATATGGGGGGGGTCCCCAAAATATGGGGTGTCCCCAATATGGGGGGGTCCCCAAATATGGGGGGGTCCCTGACACCCCTGGGGGTCCCCAAAATATGGGGGGGGTCCCCAAATATGGGGGGTCCCCAAATATGGGGGGGTCCCTGACACCCTGGGGGTCCCCAAAATATGGGGTGTCCCCAAATATGGGGGGGTCCCCAAATATGGGGGGGTCCCTGACACCCTGGGGGTCCCCAAAATATGGGGACCCTCAATATTGGGGGGGAGGGGGGGTGGCGTCCCCAAATTTTGGGGGGGGGGGGGGGGTCCCAGGCCTGGGAGGGGGTTCCCCAAATTTCGGGGGCTCCCCCCGGGGGGGTCCCAGGAGGGGCTTCCCCGAGCTCGGGGGGGGGGGCTCCAAAGTCTGGGGGACCCCCAAACTTGGGGGGGGGGTTCCGAGTCCCCCGGGGGGGGTCCCCAAAATACGGGGGGGGGTCTCCAGATCCCAGGGAGGACCCCCAAGCCCTGGGGGGGTGGGGGGGGGGGTTTCCCCAGGATTTGGGACACCCCACATTTTTTTTGGGGGGGGGAGGGGTCAGAGGGCGCCCCAAATTTAACGGGGGTCCCCAGAATTTGGTGGGGGGGGGGGTCCCCAGAATTTTGAGGGTCCCCTTTGCCCCCCCCCCCCCAAATTTGGGGGGCCCCCCCTCCCCATCCCTGCGTGCAGCGAGGGCCCCCCCCAGGCTGGGGGGGGGGGTTGTGCTTCCAGGGGGGGCCCCGCCGGGGTGGGGGACCCCCGGGGAGGGGGGGGGGCAGTCTGGGGGGGCCCCCCCCGTGCCTCAGTGTCCCGGGGGGGGGGCTGGTCCATTTACAGCTATATTACAAGGAAAATGTGTCTCTTTTTTTTTGGGGGGGGGTCCCCCCATTTCGGGGGGGGTCCCTCCATTTCGGGGGGGTCCCCGCTTCGGGGGGGGGCACCTCAGTTTTTGGGGGGGGGTGGGGGTGTCAGTGCCCCTCCTCCCCTCCCCCCACTCCGGCTCCGAGCACTCGGGGGCCCCCCCGGGATGGCTTTTGGGGGGTGGGGGAGGGGGGGGGCTCCCCCCGGGGGGGGGGGAGGGGCTTTGGGGACCCCCCCAGGTCCGGGGGTGGGGGCACAGGGACCCCCGTGGGGACACCGAAGGGCGGGGGGGGCACGAGGGGTCCTGGTCCGGCTTTGGGGGGGGCACGAGGGGCCCGCGGGATGATTGGGGGGGGTCCTGGTGCCAGACCCTCGTGCCTGTCCCCGGGCCAGGTCCCCGTGCCAGGAGGGACCCCCCGTGCCAGGTCCTGGTCCCCGTGTGACACCAGACCCCCGTGCCAGGTCCCCGTGCCAGGTCCTGGTCCCCGGTGTGACACCAGACCCCCGTGCCAGGTCCTCCTGCAAAGGGGCAGGTCCTTGTGCCAGGTTCCCGTGCCAGGAGGGACCCTCGTGCCAGGTCCTGGTCCCCGTGTGACACCGGACCCCCGTGCCAGGTCCTGGTCCCTGTGTGACACCGGACCCCCGTGCCAGGTCCCCGTGCCAGGTCCTGGTCCCCGTGTGACACCGGACCCCCGTGCCAGGTCCCCGTGCCAGGAGGGACCCCCGTGCCAGGTCCTGGTCCCCGTGTGACACCAGACCCCCGTGCCAGGTCCCGGTGCCAGGAGGGACCCTCGTGCAAGGTCCAGGTCCCTGTGCCAGGTCCCCGTGCCAGGACGGATCCTCGGGCAAGGAGGTTTCCTCGTGCCAGGACGGATCCCCGTGCCAGGATATCTCCTCGTGCCAGGACGGATCCCCGTGCCAGGATATCTCCTCGTGCCAGGACGGATCCCCGTGCCAGGACATTTCCCGGTGCCAGGTCCTCGTGCCAGGATGGATCCTCGTGCCAAGCCGGGCTTTGCTCGAGTCCAGCCCCTCGTGCCAGGACATTTCCCGGTGCCAGGACGGATCCTCGTGCCAGGACATTTCCTCGTGCCAGGATGGATCCTCGTGCCAGGACATTTCCCGTGCCAGGACCTTGTGAGAGGTCCAGCTCCGTGGGGGAGGACGATTCCTCGGGAAGGTCCCCGTGCCAGGACGGATCCTTGTTGTGCCAGGACATTTCCCGGTTGCCAGGACATTTCCCCGTGCCAGGACACTTCCCGGTGCCAGGACGGATCCTTGTGCCGGGAGGGATCCCCGTGCCAGGACATTCCCGGTGCCAGGACATCTCCCCGTGCCAGGACGGATCCCGGTGCCATCTCCCCGTGCCAGGACTCTCCCGGTGCCAGGCCGGATCCCGGTGCCCAGCTCCCCGTGCCAGGCCGGGG